>NW_024423343.1:43625144-43706484 GCF_017311325.1 Ursus maritimus
AAAAAAAAAAAAAAGAAAATATCCTGAGGAACCCAACACTGAATAGTTCCTCAGTTATTGTCTACATATTGTTAGAATTATCTTATTAATTTTTTGTGTAAAATTTTAAGAAAGAATTCATTTTAATTTTTTAAGAAATAATTTATATGTTTAATTAACACTTAAAACATTTAACATTTTAATTAACATATCCTATCTGTATATGCCTGTGCATACATACACGACTATGTAATATATAAATTAAGTACTTGTAGCTAGTTTGCACATATTATTTTATATGAAGCCTTTTTAAAAACAAAACTAAATATAACAATGTCCACATACATCTGTAGTTCATATAATTATGTTTTTTTCTTGCTTATATAACTGCTACTAGATTGACATATTACAGTTTCCTTAATCATTTCAGGCATGTTTTGCTTTTTTGTTAAATTTATTTTTAAATTTTTATTTTTAGAGCAGGTGGAGGGGCAGAGGCTCCATGTCCAGTGCAGAACTCAACACGGGGCTTGATCTCACTATCCTGAGATCGTGACCTAAGCCAAAGTCAAGAGTCTGATGCTTAACTGACTGAGCCACCCAGGTGTGCTGGCACGTTTTGTTTTTATGAACAATACTACTTTATTATTTATGGGATTTTGACTGCTATATGCCTACATATGGTACATAATGTAGCAATATACCCCATGAGTTATTTTCAAGGTGGGCTTGAATTCCAGCCAGTTATTTACAGGGCAAATCACCAAACCCTTTGAAGCTTCAGTTTTTTTCAACTGTAAAATGGAGGTGAAAATAACCCTACCTCATAGAGTTGGGTGAGAACTGAAGGAGATAATTCATAGCATGGCAACTGGAAAATGGTTGCCATTGCTAACTATCAGCATCGTTCTTGTTGTTTTTGCTCAAAACCAATTAATGGCTTTTGATAAAATAAGGAATCCTTTACATAACCTACAAGGTCCCTCCTATGGCTGTAGACTCGCTTCTACCACGCATTTCCTTTTTTATACTCTTGTTTAACTGTTTTTTTTTTTTTTTTTTTCTTATAACGAACTGAGCTGCACAGCCTCCCAAGGCCTTTACTCATTCTGGACCAGGGTACTCTCTCATTCTTTCCAGTGTTAATTCCTATTCTTTAGGTTTGGGTTTAAATGTTGGATCCAGAGAGATTTTTCCTGACCTTCTGATTTAAATTAGGCGCACTTTCTTTCTTTCCCATTTATAGCAGTTGGTAACTACACATTTACACGTATGATAACTTGTTTAGCTTACTTCCATGAAGGCAGAGGTAGTGCCTGTTTTGTCTGACACATAGGTCATTATTGAATATTTGCCAGAAGTACGAGTAATAGTTTTATTTCCTAACCAACCAGAATATTATACTTGTAGTGTAGCAGTGGGGATTTGGAAAAAAGACAGCTTGGTGGGGAAAGAAGGCATATATTTAAAAAAAATTATCCAGAAAGAACCTAGAGCCTCTAAAACAAGTTATTAGGATGTGTTTTTAAATAATCAACCAAGGGGCGCCTGGGTGGCGCAGTCGTTAAAGGCGTCTGCCTTCGGCTCAGGGCGTGATCCTGGCGATCTGGGATCGAGTCCCACATCAGGCTCTTCCGCTGTGAGCCTGCTTCTTCCTCTCCCACTCCCCCTGCTGTGTTCCCTCTCTCGCTGGCTGTCTCTCTGTCACATAAATAAATAAAATCTTTAAAAAAAAAAAATAAATAAATAATCAACCAAAGTGTTTCAGGTACAGCTGAGTAGATTTGATATACCAATATGACTGCTAGGAAAATATAACCTAGATTTTAAAAGCAACTTAACAGCTTTCTTAACAAAATTCTGGGTTGCTATAATTAATGTATTTTAAAAAAACAATATGTAGAAAGGACAAGAGAAGACAGAAGGAATAGAATAGTCCACACAGTTGCAAACATATTTGTCAGTCTTATTGTGCAACTGGAAAGCAGTTGAATGCTGGTGTTTCTGTACTTAATGCCAAAGGATAATGTGCATATAATTAGATTTCAGGGTCTTTTCTTAGAGCAGAGAGAATAAGATAATGTAATTTTGCCAGACATTTCTATTTTTGGAATTATTGGTTTTTCTAATATAAAATTAAATTATATAACAAATTGAAGGTAATAAGGATGATGTTAGAATGGAAAATATTTATTTATAATCTTTATTTTCAAGATCAATTGTCTGTTATAATCTATTGTTGTTACCAAATGAAATAATTGGAAATGTAATGTGTAGTGTTAATTTTTCTTCTTAGTAACCCAATATGATGAGACACTTAAGCAACAATTATAATGTGCTCTCATTTATCTACTCCACTGAAATCACTCAAAAGCAATCAGGAATGATTAATCCAACTACACAATTAAAGTAATGTGTTTTTATACTTGACATCTGAATGTGCACATATTAATAACAATAGCTAAATTTATTGGGACTTAAAATTATAGATCAGGCACTGATTTAAGAACTTTACGTATTTGAACTCACTTAATCCTTACAACAGTGCTATCAGGGGCAAGGCAATTAGTATTTTTTTTAAAGATTTATTTATTTGAGAGAGAGAGAGGGAGAGCAGGGGTGGGGGAGGAAGGAGAGGGGCAGAGAGAGTCTTAAGCATATTCTGTGCCGAGCATGGAGCCTAACGATGTGGGGCTGGATCTCAGGACTCTGAAATCATGACCTGAGCTGAAACAAAGAGTCAGGCACTTAACTGACTGTGTCACCCAGGCACCCACGCAATTAGTATTTTTAAGAGAATATTATTTATAATTCAATGGCAATAAATTTGAAAATTTGTGAACCTAGTATGGCTTAAATAATAAAACTTAATTTTAAAAAAACATAGATGCAAATATTTAACTAAATATAAACAAATTCAGTCCATCACCAAACTGGAAGAAGACCATAGCAAAATAGAATTTATTCCAAGTTTATAAGAATGGGTTTCCTAGTTGATAACCTAAATGACAAATAGATAAAGCCAAGATGTTAGAGAATTAAGCAAGTCTCCAGGGGTTTAAAGCAAGTCATTAAAGTAATTTCTTTAATACACTTACAACCAAGAATTGCCATAGATAAAATGCAATTAATATAATTTCACCAAGGATATTTGGAAAAATTGCCTGTAAAAACCTAAAATTTACTGTTTTGTAACAGATGAACACTTATAAGCTATGTGTCCATATATAATGGTATCAACAGATATCTGGGCCTTTAAAGGGTGCCTGGGTGGCTCAGTCGGTTGAGCATCTGACTCTTGATTTCAGCTCAGGTCGTGATCTTAGGGCCAGGAATTAAGCCCTGCATTGGGCTCTGTGCTCAGCACGGAGTCTGTTTGAGATTCCCTCCTCCCTCTGCCCCTTACCCTGCTCACATGTGTGCTTGCTCTCTCTCAAATGATAAATAAATAAATGAAATCTTTTAAAAAATCTGGCCCTTTAAGGAAAGAATATAATAGTACATTGCAATTTTTAGCTTTAAATTATAATAAAAAGAAGACTATTTTGGGGAAAAATTGGTAATAGCTGTAATGTATTTCTTAAAGTCAAAATTAATTTTTATTAAATATAATTGCATTTTAAGGAATTTTTAATGACTTGCTTTTTACATTGATCAAATATTCAGTTTAGAATTTTGAAATTAAGAAAACATAAATATAGTCATATTTAAGTATGAATATGAGAGAAGCAGAATGAAAGTAGTTTTCTTTTTCATTTAGAACTCAAGGGAAGTTCCTCAGACTTTAAAGTGATAAAACTGAAGCCTTCCAATATCACAGTTCCAGACTTCAAGTTATATTACAAAGCTGTAGTAATCAAAACAGTATGGTACTGGTCCAAAAATAGACAAATAGATCAATGCAACAGAATAGAGATCCCAGAAATAAATCCACAATTTTATGTCAATTAATTTTGACAAAGGAGGGAAGAACATTCAATAGAAAAAAGACAGTCTCTTCAACAAATGACATTGGAAAAACTGCACAGGTATATGCAAAAGAATGAAACTGGACCACTTTCTTACACCATGCACAAAAATAAACTCACCTAGCAATTGCATTACTAGTTATTTACTCCAAAGATGCAAATATAGTGATCCGAAGGGGCACCTGTCTCTCAGTGTTTATAGCAGCAATGTCTACAATAGCCAAACTGTGGAGGAAGCCCAGATGTCCATTGACAGATGAATAGATAAAGAAGATGTGGCAAATATACACCTGGAATATTACTCAGCCATCAAAAAGGGTGAAATCTTACCATTTACACCAATGTGGATGGACTGGAGGATATTATGCTGAGCCAAATGAGTCAACCAGAGAAAAAATTATCACTCATTGTGGAATATAATAAATAGCACAGAGAATCATAGGGAAAGGGAGCTAAAACTGAATGGGAAGAAATGAGAGAGGGAGACAAACTATGAGAGATTCTTAACAAACTGAAGGTTGCTGGAGGGGAGAGGGATGGGGAGATGGGGTAGCAGGGTGATGGGCATTAAGGAGGGCACGTGATGTGATAAGCACTGGGTGCTATATGCAACTGATGAATTATTGAACTCTACATCTGAAACTAACGATATCCTCTATGTTGGCTAATTGAATTTAAATTTTAAAAAATAAACTCAAAATGAATTAAAGACCTAAATATGACACTTGAAACCATAAAAATCCTAGAAGAGAGCATAGGTAGTAATCTCTCTGACATCAGCCATAGTAACATTTTTCTAGATATATCTCCTGAGGCAAGGGAAATAAAAGCAAAAATAAACTGTTGGGACTACGTCAAAATAAAAAGTTTTGTGCAGTGAAGAAAACAGCAAAACTAAAAAAGCAAATTTCTGGACGATAGAAGACATTTGCAAATAACATATCTGATAAAGGGTTAGTATCCAAATTATATAAAGAACTTAACACAACTCAATACCCAAAAAAACAAATAATCCAATTAAAAAATGGATGGAAGACATGAACAGACATTTCTCCAAAGAAGACATCCAGATGGCCAACAGACACATGAAAAGATGCTTAGCATCACTTATCATCAGGGAAATGCAAACCAAAAACACAATGAGGTATCACTTCACACCTGTCAGAATGAATGACCAAAATAAAAAAGACAAGAAACAAGTGTTGGTGAGGAGGTGCAGAAAAAGGAACCCTCTTGCACTGTTGGTGGGAATGCAAACTGGTACAACCACCATGGAAAACAGTATGGAGTTTCTTCAAAAAGTTAAAAATAGAACTACCCTATGATCCAGTAATCTCATTCCTGGTTATTTACCCCCAAAATACAACACTAATTCAAAGGGATACATGCACCCCAGTATTTATAGTAGCATTATAGTGGCATTATTTACAATAGCCAAGATATGGAAGCAGAACAAACATCTGTTGATAGATGAATGGATAAAGAAGAAGTGGCATATATACACAATGGAATATTATTTAGTCATAAAAAACATCTTGCCATTTGCAACAACATGGATGGAGCTAGAGTATGTTAAGTGAAGTAAGTGTGTCAGAGAAAGACAAATACCATATGATTTCACTCATATATGGAATTTAAGAAACAAAACAAATGATCAAAGGAAAAAAAGAGAAAGAGACAAACCAAGAAACAGGTTCTCTTTTGTTGTTGATGGTTAAGTAAAATATATTATTAAAGTTGAGGTAATTTTTCCTCTTTTTACATTTTTATTGTTACTTGAAAACTTGAAAGTACCTCACGTGGCTCATATATTTCTATTTGACAGTGCTGGCTTAGAAAACTCATGTTATTTTTAAATTTCATTGTTTTAATATAAAGGTTTATACTGAATGGGCTTGCTAAACATTTTGAAAAATGGGGTAATTAGTACTAAAATAGGATTTAGATGATTCTATGATTCCTAAAATTTTTTGCTTATAATTTTTTATTAGTTTTAGAGGTAAAATTTTGTGATTCATCAGTTGCATTTAACAGCCAGTGCTCATTACATCAAGTGCCCTCTTCAATGTCCATCACCCAATTATCCCTTTCCCCCACCCCTCCAGCAACCCTCCAGCAACCCTCAGTTTGTTTCCCAGAGTTCAGCATCTCTTATGGTTTGCCTCCCTCTCAATTTTCATCTTATTTTATTTTTCCTTCCCTTCCCTATGTTCATCTGTGTTGTTTCTTAAATTCTGCATATGAGTGAGATCATATGGGATTTGTCTTTCTCTGACTGACTTATGTCACTTAGCATAATACCCTCTAGTTCCATACACGTCATTGCAAATGGCAAGATTTCATTCTTTTTTAAAAAATTTATTATTGTTATTATTTTAAAGATTTTATTTATTTGACAGAGAGAGAGAGTGCACAAGCAGGGGGAGTGGCAGGCAGAGGGAGAGGGAGAAGCAGGCTCCCTGTTGAGCAAGGAGCCTGATGCAGGGCTCAATCCCAGGACCCTGAGATCTGAGCCGAAGGCAGACGCTTAATGACTGAGCCATCCAGGTGCCCCAGCAAGATTTCATTCTTTTTGACGGCTGAGTAATACTCATATATATATATATATGCCACATCTTCTTTATCCATTCATCTGTTGATGGACATCTGGGCTTTTTCCATATTTTGGCTATTGTGGACATTGCTGCTATAAACATTGGGGGGCAGATGACCCTTCAGATTGCTAGTTTGTATCCTTTGGATAAATACTCAGCAGTGCAATTTCTGGCTTGTAGGGTAGCTCTATTTTAACTTTTTGAGGAACCTCCACACTGAAAAACCACACTCTTAACTAAAGAGAATAAGCTGATGATTACCAGAGGGCAGGTGGGTGTGGGGATGAGTGAAATAGGTGATAGGGATTAAAGAGTACATGTATCAAGATGAGCACTGAGTAATGTATAGAATTATTGAATCACTATATTGTATACCTGAAACTAATACAACACTGCATGTTAACTATACTGAAATTAAAATTAAAAACTTAATTAAAAAAAAACAGCTTAAGTCCTCCAATCTGCTTAGCACACTGGCTGGCACTTATGAGACATTCAAATATTTGTTCAATTCAACTGAAATCAGTTTTGCAGCCATTGAAAAGCATTTCACAATTTTGTCCATTGAACTGTTCTATGATAAAAAGTCGATGAGCAAATAGTCCTGAGTCCTGGTATCATCTCTGTACTAATAAGCTATGTGACCTTGGACAAATCATTAAATTCTTTGGCCTTATTGAGCTGTGACCAGTAAATTCTCAGCATGGGCCCTTTAGGACATGTAAGATTCACTTGTTTATTTTTGTTTGTGAATGAATTTTTTATCTAGCGATGTTGGATGAGCTTAGGAACTTACAGTTTAGGCCTAAAATATTAGCTAACCAAGAAATAACTTATATGAGACAGACAATTTATTCTGGAACAGCTCTGTTCAGTAGAACTTTCAATGAGTCACAAATGTGAACTACATATTTAATAGAAAATTTTCTAGTAGTCACATTAAAAAAATAAACAGATATAAGGTAAAATTAATTTTAGTAGTATATTTCATTTAACCTAGGATATTCAAAACATGTAATCAATATAAATATAAATGAGGTATTTTACATCCTTTTTAATATAATATCTTTAAAATCCACTGTGTATTTTACAACACATCTCAATTAAGACTCGGCACATTTCAAGGGCTTGATTGCTGCATGTGCCTAGGGGCTAAGTGTATTAGTCAGTATAGTTCTAGGTCTGCTGACTTAATAAGATTATACAAAAGAGTGTCTGTCATTATTGTGTGAAGTCTAACATGATGGCCAAATAAACCTTAAGATGATTTTCAAGCACATCAGAGGAATAGAAGTTTCCCTTTTCTTGATTTGTAGAATGGGCGAATTGGAGAAGTTCTCTTTCATGTCTGATACCAATGCTGTGGTTCTGTCAAAGTGCCTTGCATAGAGGAGCTACTTAACATTGTTGTATGTGGTGTGCAGAGTATATATGTAGGCCTTGTCTCATTCCATAAAAGCTTTGAGGCAGAAAGTATTTGTGGAAAGAAAGACAACTGAAAAAGAGAGAGAGACAGAAAAGGAAAGAAGGGAGGAAGGATTAAAGCAATGAAGGGAGAAACAGGGAAGGGAAGAGGGAACAAGTGGGGGAAGAAAGAGAAAGGAAAGGAAGAAAGAAGAAATTGGAGAAGGGTCAAATCTGAGAAATGTCAACCTCCATTATGTTTATTGGTAATTATTCCTGGTATCAAGTGAACTTTCAAACAGAAAGTTTAGCGGTCGGGTGCAGTGCTCTTTCAAGCTACAAAGTACATTTTAAAAGCAGACCATGTCCCAAGAACCCCTTAGACTGTGGACTTATTTACATGTGGCACAGGCCTAACAGACCTTGGGCTTTGCGATCACAGCCCTATAAACTGTAAAGTTCACATCACCATGAGAATGACCAAGCACAAAATCTGCAATTTTCTCCCTGGATTTTCATGTTCAATGATATTTAAAAAGGTGTGATGTTAATATAAATGTATTTCAACTTATAAATTTTAATTTTAAAATTTAAGTGAAATCTCCTAGTGGCTTAAAAAGTACTCTCGGTTGAAGCCCCACTTACTTAGGATGAAGTATAGACTAGTCGGCTTTTAGATGAATTTCTAGTTTGGGGTTGAATTGGAAGATAAAGTTCCAGGGAGTAGAACAGGGAAACCTACCAGGATATTCAGGATAGTTTTCATGACAATTGAACTAAAATTCTTGGTCATTCACGTTTGCGTTGATTGGACTATGAGTCACTTGAATGCAGTGGATCTATTGCCCTCGCACCTACCATAGTTCCTGACACAGTTGATGATTTCATCTACATCTGGTGACTTCTGTTATCATCTATATGTTAACAGCTCTCAATCTGTAACTTTAGTCCAGGTCTCTCTTTTGAGTTGTAGACCTGTTTAAGTCAAGACCTCCACTTGGTTGACTCGCAGGTGTTTCACACTCATTGTGTCCCAGACTGAACTCACGTTTCCCACTAAACCTGCTCCTCCTCTAGGGCTCCTTATCTCAGTAAACGGTATGGCCATTCACCCAGTTACTCAAGCCTGAAACCTTGACTCATTAAGTTCCCTTACCTCCCACAGCTTATCAATCACCAGGTCCTTCAGAGTCCCCGCAGCCTCAGATGGATATCTTCAGTCTCTTCACCTTTCTCCCTCTCTGCAAACACCCCTTTAGTCCATCGTATTTTCCCTGACTACTCCAGTAGCCTGTATTCTCCATATCCGCTCAAGCAGCTCGGCCATCTCTGCATTCCAAACACTGTGGGAACTTTCAAATATGTGAATCAGGTCGCCTCAGCCCCCTGCTTGAAATATCCAATGCTCTCAGAATAAATTCTAAACTCTTGTACCTTGGCATTTTAGAATATGGTATTTTAGAATAAATTCTAAACTCTCTCATGTGGTCCTTCGCTTGTGCCACTTCCCCTTTGGTTTACTAGTTCCAGCCTCTTTGGTCTTCTTTCTGTTCCTAATACAATCCAAGCTCCTTCCAAGTCTGTTTCTTCCAACATGTCTTCACCCTGCTCCAACACGTGCAAGGAATTCTAGTTCATTTCTCAGGTTTCACCTTAACTTTCACTTCGTCTTTCAAACTTTTTCTGTGCAGAATAGGTTAAATCCCCTTTATGCATTCTTGTAGCTCTCTGTATGCCATTGTGATCCTAATCACATTTGTAATATTTGTACAATGTTTATCTTCCCACTTGGGTTTGCACTGTGTTTCTTATATCCTTCTGTATCCTGAATAACCAGCACGGGGGTTGATGGATAGCAGGCACTCAATGATAAATGTTACTTGAAATGCTGAAGGAATGGATGGGTATACCCTGATATTTGATTTAACTAGCAGCTGGGTTGTTGCTCTTCACATGTCTGGGCCTACACTCCTGAATATTTTTGCGTGGTAGTAATAACCATAAGAATATGTTAGAATTATTCAGTCTCTTTCCTATGAACATCAAATACCTAAGATGTTATTGAAAAAAAGTGCAGTAAAGAAAGAATATATATGTTTTTACATACAGCATGAAATAAATTTTGAGAGTTGACACAAGAATTAAAAAGTGATAGTTATTAATTCAGAGTTATTTCAGAGCAAGAGGGCATCTTAAGAATCACCCATTCACTTTAGTTTAACCTCAATTAAGCAATATAATCACTTGGATCAATTAAATTAGAATCCCTGGGGATAGTATGTTCTAAAAACTCCTGAAATGATTTGAATGTGTATCCATGAAAGAGAATCACTGATCTGGCCCAACCTTCCCTTTTTCTATAAAAGGGAAATTGAAACTTGGAGTTCTTAAATGACTTGCTCAAGGTCACACAGTTAGTGTCTATATTAGTGGTCCATTTAGTAGAACATATTTCCTTATATTAAAAGCTAGAAAAATGAAAATTGAGGGGTGCCTGGGTGGCTCAGATGGTTAAGTGTCTGCCTTCAGCTGAAGTCATGATCTCTGGGTCCTGGGACCAAGCCCTGCATCGGGCTCCCTGCTCAGCAGGGAGTCTTCTTCTCCTTCTCCCTCTGCCCCTCTCCCTGCGCAAGCTCTCTCTATTTCTCTCTCTCTCTCTCTCTCAAATGAATAAATTTTAAAAAATCTTTAAAAAAAAGAAAAAAATGGAAATTGATGTGGAAGAATGCTGCTAAGCTCCTGAAATCAATGATTTCTTTCTTTAGGATGTCTTAATTTCTGATTGGGAATTGAGCCTGATGATCTCATTAGGTCACTTGGTAAAACATGACCTAGTAGCTTGGATCAGTGTTTCCTCGATTCCTTTGATACAACAATTGCCTGTGATTCGTCTTAAACATTCCAATTCCTAGACCCATATCTTGGACATTCTGATGCAGTAGGTTTGGAGCAGGGCCCAAGAATCGGAATGGTTTATAATCCCGTGATTTTATCCTCAGTTATGTTTGGGAATCATTGGCTTAAATGAGGTCATAATTTCCATTTCCAGAGATGCAGTAATGAGGCCATAAAGAGCTAACTTCAGCATAGTGATTTGGGTTTACTCCCAAGGAAGAAGGTCAGTGTCAAAGACCATGATGCAGAAGTTAGTTAAGGTGTGCTGATAAGAAAAGGAGATCAGGAGTCTTGAAAGGGAAGGGCCAACAGAGGGCTTAGGCTGGAAATGAGTTGGCAAAAGGCAGGTGTGCTGTTGATTGTGCCTCCAAGTAGTAGTGAACCATACGAGGTGACCTCATGTAGGGTGGAGCCCCAGATGTCAAGATAAAATCAAGAGTATGTATTTCTGTGAAGGACTGCCTGTATTCCTACACCAGCAGGAGTTTCCATGGAGTCGGTTTGTAAGGACTCACTGAGGGCCTTCTTTGAGTACAGCCCATATAGTTAAGATATGGTAATAGCATATAATGGAGTTATAATCCACTGGGGCAAACATGAAACTCCAGCAAATAGCAGAGAGTTAAATTAAGTGCTAGGTGTTTTAGGATAGACTGCCATGGCAGTGAATATCTTTAAACAGAAAGATCTTAATGAGACCTGCAATAGTCAGAGAATGCTTCGTGGAGGGACTTCAGCCTGAGCTGGCCTAAAAGAAAGGCCAGGATTTTGACAGAGAGACATAGAGAAGGGAGAGCATCACTGAACATGGAAGGCCCAGGATGAGGGGCACAGAGAAGCAAAGGTTCCCCTCAGCCAATTGGTAAGGTAGTGAGGAGTTTGGGGGGGGGTGTGTGAGAGACAACATGAAGAGGGGTAGAGAGAGACAGCATTTCAAGCGTCCTGAATGTTAGTTCTTGAAATTTAAACTTGATGCTTCAGAAAACAAGGATTTATTAGTGCTTTTCTAGTGGAGCAGTAACTTGATGAAGTTAATTACTTCAGAAGATTGGTCTGGCAGCAGAATGCTGAATTAACTGGAGTTAGGTACAGGGAGGACCATTGAAGCATTTTGAGCAAGGGCTAAAGTGAGGGCCAGGGATAGGGTGGAGTTCACAGAAACAAGAAGGAGAAGATGAGTGAAAGAGCATCTGTATCACTTGGAGAAGAACTTGACAGGGAAACTGAGGGAGAGGGGGAACTAAAGATGAGTCATATATATATATATATATATATATATATATATATATATATATATATGACATATATATATATGTCACATTCTTGAGTGTGTTTTTAGAATAATACCATTTTTGCTTGTTTGCCCACTCTTGGGATTTACCAAAACTTTCTGCTCTGAATAGAAATACTGTGGCTCAAGTGTTATGGATATGGGATGTGGATTCCTTAGATTATCTAATGACTCTATAGAAGTGAGGTTTTGCTTTACTGTCATTTTCTGAAGGCCCTCCTGTGACCTCTACCAACAGCTAGTGCCTTTGTGCATGAGAAGCCAAGGGAGAGGCATAAAGACAAGCCTCACATATGGGAGATGTAATGCAGTCAATACTATGGGGTCAGCTGAACCTCAGCAGGTTTGGTCATCTTGGGCAAGTTGGTAACATCTTTGAACGGCCATTTCTTTTTTTTTCTCCAAATTTGTATTTAAATTCCATTGGGTAACATACAGTGTAATATTTGTTTCAGGTGTAGAATTTAGTGATTCATCACTTACATATAACACCCAGTGCTCATCACACCAAGTGCCCTCCTTAATACCCATCACCTATTTAACCCATCCCCTGCCCACCTTCCTCCATTTCTTTACTTGTAGAGATAATAGCATCGACATACTACCTTGTCAGAGTATTTTGAGAAATTAATAAAACAGTTGTAAAGACCTCAGTTTTGCGTACTAGCCTCCACCAGAGCTGATTTTGCTCCCCCATCATGACTGGGGAGGTGCTACCGGCCTCTGTTGGGTAGAGGCCAGGCATGTGCTAAACATCCTACAATGCACAGAACAACTCACAACAAGGAATTATCTGGCCCAAAATGTCAATCATGATAAAATTGAGATTCCCTGGTGTAACGCCTGACATAGCATAGGCACTCAAAAATAGCTACAATTTTTAAAGTACTTGATTTGTGTAAGATTATACTAGGTGTGTAACATTTATTTTCTACCTCAATCCTTTCAAAAGTCCTGTGGAAGGCAGCTACTTTTCTTTGGCCCACTTTAGAGGTAAAGAAACCAGAAGACTGAAAAGTTGAGTAACTTTCCCGAAGACAAACAGCAGGTTTGTGGATTCAGGCAGTCTGAGTCTAGAGAACTGGTTTTAACCACCGATGTTGTCAATCCAATATATGGTAGCTGTTACTGTTGTTATTACTGTTGTGTAAAGACAAATATAAACTTATGAACCCATCAGTTAATTCAGTAATCGAGTGCCTCCAAGCCAGGTCTGTTCTAGGTTCACAGATAGACAAATTGTAAGTTATTAAAGCAATGAACAAGACTGAGCTTACATTAACTAGTAAGCTAAGCCTCTTGTCTGTTTCCCTTTTTGAAGATGGACAAGCCAGACCGAAGACCTATGATAATGACTTGTTGCAGCTGTTATACCAATTAAAGATTTCTAAATGGGAGCCACAGTGGTGATAGTGGTATTGAGTGGAGCAAGATGTTAGTCTCTATTCTCTCCAGCACTTTTGCCCCAATTCTGCTATTTTACAAAGAATAGGAACTATTTACACCTACTGACTTCCACTCTAGGCTGCAGTTTCAGTAGCATATGGAAGTGACAGAATTGGGAGGTTTTATGCTCTAAGCTGGGCAATACTCTGAAATGATTGGCCTGTTTACAATTGGGAAAGTAAAGTCTGGTTTGTGAGCCCCTATATTTGGAATCAACAAATGAAGCTTTAAGATTTTGCTGTTTTCAGGATTTCTAAATCTGGCTTGCTTTGATTATCTGTTAAGAAACCTTCATTTGATTTTTTACATTTGTAATATCCAGAATAACATATTCACCTATATTCATTCTATTTTTTATGTGTAAAGGGTTTTCATGTAAGTGATTAAAAGATTAGTCTTAAAACACTTAATATTCATGAGTGTGATATCAGGTACTATGGAAGAATATAGAAGAATAACAAAGCTCTTAAAAGGCTTACACCTTGGTGAAGAGACAAAATGTAAACAAAGGGGGCTACTTGAGGACAGTTGCAAAACAATTCACTGCCATATACAAAATAAAATAAAGGTGACTAGCCTGTTACATGAGAAAGTTCAGTTCCCAAAATCCAGTTATAGGAAGTGCGGGCTCACGGTATGAATATAGGACTTACCAAGTCTTGGGTGATAACAGGCTGGAGGATGGGCAGTGGTTAGGGCTCAGCCTGTGGTGTCAGATAGACCGGGACCAAACCCTGGCTTAGTGCTTAGTAGATGTGCGACTTCGGGCAAGTGATTTCCATCCTCTACTTTCTGTTTTCTTATTTTAAAAATGGGGATAATCATAGTAGCTACTTCATTGGGTAGTTATAAAGATTAAATGACTTCTATACCTAAGTGCTTGAAATCTGGGCAATCTGACTCCAAACCTTCAGCTGCAAACACCCAAACTATAGCAGCCTAGAGTTGTCATTAGTATTGTTGTGATTGTTGTTCTTACAACATCACGTGAAACAGAGGGATTAGTGAAAATTAAAAGTAAGAGACCATCTGAGGTTGTTAGAGAAATCTAGGCATAAATGATACGGATCTGTATTAAGGTAGTGGCTTTTAAGGCAGACATAAAAGGGAATAGCTGGAGCAAAGGGCCAAATCTAGAAGACACTGCATGATATAAACCCAGAAGGTAGTTTGATGGTGAAGTGCAAGTACGGACAGTGACATGTGAGATAACAGGATTGTGGGCCCAGGTGCTCAGAACTTGGGTGATGCCATTGAAAATAATGCAGAGGTTTCCTTTTATTATGGGAAAATGAGAAACTCAGTTTTTGAAATGTTAGATTTTGTGTGTCAAAGGGAAATCTAAGTGAAGATCACCTCTAGACAATCAAAATATGGTCGATAAGAAGCTGAAGACAGAAGTAGAAATTTGCTTTTGTACTACATTGTTATTGTGTCACTGAAATAAAGTAGGTGGGGTTGGAGTATTGCCGCCCTCATCAGATTACTGACACATTTCTGGTGTCTGGGTGACTAGCCACCCTTAGGTGTCTTCATTCAGAGTACTTTTATATTTTCTGATTCTGCTTCCAGGTATTTCCTTATTTTAAAACTACTTTAGCCTTGTATGCATTGCTAAAATGTTACAAAGGTTGGTAATCTTGTTGCTCAGTGGCCTAGTGATTCTCTCCGTAGTCGTCATCCATTTTTATCAGCATTAATACTTTAATTAATGTGTATTAATAGTTCATCAAAACGTTTCTGAGATTGAGTATAATGATTATTATCACATAATTGTTTAAGCAGAGTTCAAATTGCCACTGATCAAATGTGGAACACAAAAAGCCAGCCCTTCCCTTTTCCCTGAGATTGACATTTCCCTCAGGTCAGAGTACGATGTTTTATAGTTATACTTAGAAGTTGTACATTCCTAGCAGTTGACTAGTCTATGTAAGAGCCCAAAATAACTTTCAGTGTCATTATAGTAACTTGTAAAAAAAAAAAGTTATATTTTCTTGAGGTAAATGGGTTAGTTCAGAGTTTCTCAACCTCAGCATTATTGATATTTAGGGCTAGATAATTCTTTGTTGTGGAGGGCTATTGTGTGTTTTGTGGGATCTTTAAAAGCATGCCTGACCTCTACCCACTAAGTGATAGTAGCAGCTCCATCCCCCAAAATGTGACAACAAAAAATGACTCCAGATGATGCCAAATGGCCCAGTGAAAACCAGGTACTTAAATTCTTCCATTTAGCTATTCACATTGCTAATTTTGAATGCGTGTTAAATATTTAATACCATATGAAATAGCACATGCTACATACATGTTTTGCCACCAAAGATTCCAAAGATCCTTGCTTCTTAATAAATGATGTGCCTGTTTAGATGTGTGTGCTTTTAGAATGCAAACCATATTATTCAATATGCAGAATAATGTATAGAAAAAAGGACACCAGAGACTTGTTCTTTTGTGTTCCCTCTGACAGTATCTTGCTGAATGTTCTTAAGCAAATATTTAAAATCTATTCAACATTCACTCATCTGAGACTTATTAAGTAACTCTGACACGCCTGGTACTGTTGCTATCCACTGACCGTACAAAGATGAATGAGATGGTCTCTAACCTCAAAGAACTCTCAGTCAAGCGGAGAAACCAGATGAGAAAACAGTTACGCCATAACGTGATAAATATTGTAGCTGAGGATTAGAAAATGGAAAGGGTAATTCTACTTGAGAAAATAAAGGAAGGCTTCTCAGAGTAAGTAAAATTAGAACAGATTCTTAAGATGAGTAAGAATTTGCCAGACACAGGAGGAGAACAAGAACTTCGGGCAAAGGAAACAGCCTGTGCCGAAGCTCAGAGCCTTTGCTCTCAGGAAATAAGCATGTTGGCAGGTCAGGCACAGGGGAGATGTGGAGGGGTGGTGGGAGGAGGGGCTGGGGAAGTGGGCCAGACCGAGTTGCTACAGGCCTCAAATGCCTGCTTGAGGTCTCTGAACACTTTTTTCCTGTTGGCCATGAGAAGCCTTTGAAGGATTTAGAGGCAGAAAAAGTTTTATTCTCTGGTTCAGGGATACTCTAGCCAGTGTTGAGATCTGTGTTTTCCAATTGTGTTTACTTTTAGCTATTTGGACATGGTTATCTGTTCAGTTAAAAAAAAAAAAAAAGTTGAGGGACGCCTGGGTGCCTCAGTCAGTTGTGTCTGCCTTCAGCTCAGGTCATGACCTTGGGGTCCTGGGATTGAGCCCATGTTGGGCTCCCTGCTCAGCAGGAAGTCTGTTTCTCTCTCTGCCCTTCCCCTCTCTCATGCTCTCAATCTCAACTAAATAAATAAAATCTAAAAAAAAAAAAAAGTTTGCGTGCCCATAATGAATAAGTTCTTATGTTACCCATGGGGAAACAGAGCCAAAAAAAACCAAAAAATAAAAAACCAGGAAGAATGCATTTTACAAGGGAAGAAAGCCTGGTATTCACGGACGTTTGTACATAGTAAGGAGATACCAGACACAGAGGGGTTATTAATTCTGTCTGAGAGAGTCCGGGAATGTGGGAAGGCATCACAGGACTTCGAGGACTTTGATGCTATCTGCCTCATGGACAAAGGCTCGGTGACCTCACCTTGAAGGTCTGCTCACTCTAGGGACAGAAAATGTACACTTCATGTTTTGGTTTTCATAGAACTAGTATTGCTTCAATTTAACAGTTTACATGGATACATTTAAAGGCCCATTCAGACCTTTACTCAAATGTGTTTTTCTTTGAGGGTTTCCCTGGCAATCCCCTTCTTTATTTCATTTTTTATATTACCATATATATGTTAGGTTATCACCATATAACAGACTATATTGCATATTTTATTAATTTTGTTTATTATTTTCTCCCTGAATAATGTGAGCTCCATGTGGCAGTGATTTATATCTATTTTGTTCCCTGCTGTATCTTCAGTGCCTAGCAGAGGCCTGGTATATAGTAGATTTCAGTAAGTGTTGAATAAATGAGCACAATTTTTGTAATTACTTGTGTCAGACTATCTAGAATTCAGTTAAGTGTACTATATCATTATATATTAATGGATTTTTATATTTAAAAATTGTTAAATACTCTTGAAAATACCTTTATTTCCTTTAGTTTTATTCCATATTTTCCAAAGAAAGTGAGTTCTTTCTTTTTTTTTTTCCTGTCTTGATTCATACTTAAATTCAAAATTCATGGCTACTTTTATAATGGCTGAATGATGTAGTACGATTTTTTAAATTATGGCTGTTAAAACCCATTTTAGAAATTTCAAGACCAGTAAATTGCTTCGAAGTATATATTTTCAGTATCTATAAATATTCAATCCCAATAACAAGATTTGGCTTTCAGTAGGTCAAAATGTTTTGAATCACTTTGGAAACAATCTAGGGTTAATGTACAATTATTTTAACACTGTGGAAATCCTGAGTGTGTTTCTTTTTCCTCCTTCACTCCTTCTTCAGCCCCACTTCTTTCTTTCTTTGTTGTATTGCAATGGAATAGTACTTAAGTTAGTAATTTGTAGAGTGGAAACATATTCTGTCATAAAGGGGGATGAATTAAAACCAAATTAACTTCAGTGTCTGTTGCTTCAAATTGACAGATTATATTTGATTGGTATAGTGGGGGAAGAAGTTGACCTTGGTTCAGTCGCCTATGGTCAGGAAAGAGACATCATGTGCTGCCTAAGATTTGTCTTTTTAAAATGGGGGCTATGGTGGTAGCAGGTGTGTGTGTGCATGGGAGGGGTGGGTAGGGAGAGAATAGGCAGGGGTCAGCTATACAGACACCCCTGAAGTACCTATAGTATTAATTGCTCAGCTTTAGTAGAGAAGGACCATTTTTTTTCCTAAAAGCATTAAAAACACTTAAAAAATCATTAAGGTTAACAGGCAAAGTTTTTCTCTTTATTTTGAAGCTGGTGGTCTGTTCATCCAATCTTTTCACTATTTCCTAGTATTTACATTTATCCTGTATAGCATAATCTTATTCAAGAAAACTAAATTTCAAGATTTTTTTCTCTTTCTCTTCCCCCTCTACTCCCCCATCCCTCCCCGCTCTCTTTCTCTCCCTCTTCCCTTTCTTCCTTCCTTCTTCTCTTTCTTTCTTTCTTTCTTTCTTTCTTTCTTTCTTTCTTTCTTTCTTTCTTTCTTTCTCCCCTTTCTTCCCTTCCCTCCCTCCCCCCTCCCTCCCTCCTTCCCTCCCTCCACCTTCCTTCCTTCCTTCCTTCCTTCCTTCCTTCCTTCCTTCCTTCCTTCCTTCCTTCCTTCCCTCTTGGCTGAGATCCCTACTGAGAAGAAAGAAAGGTAGCATTTTGTTTTGTTCGATATCTAAGAAAAATTCTCAATTCAAAACAAGTATTTGCTTTCATTTTTCTCTCTTAAAGTTTAACAAACTTGTCAAAATTTCACATAATAAGAACTGGTCAGTAGCTCTCTGTTGTCTCAGGATAAGACTGTGTTTTGAAATGCTGTCCTATTCAGTTTATTTTTACTGTTTTTTTTTTTCTATTTCCATCTCTTCCTCCCTGTTGCTACCGCTTGATGTTGTTTAGCAATTTGTGTTCCATGTTAGCATTTCAATTCCTTTTCAAGTTAAAACAAAATAAATAAACAATAAGAGGAACATGGATGATTCTCTGGAATGAAAATTGAGCGTTCCGCAGCTAACAAGGAGATAGGTTCAAATGACCACATGTTTGTTTTCATAGTTCTTCATATTTCTCTTGGAGACATATGCTGAATTATTGCCCAACCAGAGACATTTCTTGGCCCAGTGTGGAAGACAACTTTTAATCCAGCATGCCTTCTAAATTCCCATGCAGAATGAAAATATGAGACAGATGCAGTACTTCCTACGGAGCCATACACACATTATTTGTTGGTGCCACAAATAAGTGTTGGCTTCTACTTTGTGTTGGGCTAGGTGCTGGGAATATAATTGTGAACAACATAGGCAGCTGTCTTTGCTTCAAGTAGCATGTGATGTCGTTAGGGAGATAGATAGGTGAACAGATAGTTATCTTCTGAAGTGATAAATGCTGTGACGTGGAAAGTGCAATTTGCTATGGGAACATATGAGGAGCAACAAAACAGATGGGACATGGGTTGGACACAGAGAGGTCAGGGAAACCCTAAAGGAAGACTTAAGATGAGACTAGAGGAGTACAAATTAGCTAGGCAAACAGTGAAAGAGTGGGTTTCAAAGGAAGGGAGAATAGAAGTATTTACTCATAATCACCACAGACAGTGCAATTTCTCCATTTGGGGGGATATTTACTGATGAGCTACCTTCAGTTGCTCTACCTGCTATCTGGGGCATCAGAGTTGGATGAACAATAAGGACTTCTTACCAAAGGGGACATGTGAAGAATGGCCAGTTCCAATTTGGGCAAGTAACATCTTCTACCTTTTAGTCATTAAAGGTTCCTTTTAGAGCTTCAGTTTGCTTTTGAAGAATCCTCAAGCCCAGCATAACTGTGCACACCCTTCTATCAAGGCCTGTGCCACCTTCGCTAAAACTCTTGGAGCACACGAAAACTTCCTCAGCCATGTTCATAATCTAAGAGTTTGCTCCCTTTGCTTAAATAAATAATTTCTGCCTACTATAAAAAAGTTGCTTTCTAGTTCATTTATTTCTGTTATCTGACTGGTGTTTAAAACCATCTGAGTTTTTAACATTGTCAACAAGATAATGTTTGGCAGCATTGATACATAAAAATGTAAAGTACTTATATGGCAAAATACTGCAGAAACTAAAGTTAACTACAAAGAACACTGGAAAAAATATTTGCAATGTAGAAGAGACAAAAGGTGGAATATTACTCAGCCATCAAAAAGAATGAAATCTTGCCATTTACAATGATGTGGATGGGACTAGAGGGGGTATTATGCTAAGTGAAATAGGTCAGTCAGAGCAAGACAAATCCCATATGATTTCACTCATATGTGGAATTTAAGAAACAAAACAGGTGAACATAGGGGAAAGGAAGGGAAAATAAAAAACACAGAGAGGCAAACCATAAAAGACTCTTCTCCATAGGAAACAAACGGAGGGTTGTTGGAGGGGAGGTGGGTGAGAGGATGGGGTAATTGGGTGATGGACATTAAGGAGGGCACTTGAAATAATGAGCTCTGGGTGTTATATGCAATGGAGAAATCACTAAATTCTACCTCTGAAACAAAAAATACAGTATATATTAATTAAATTGAATTTAAATAAAAAAATTTTTAAAAGAAAAATAAGCTAAAGGTAATGAACTAGAAATTAATTTAAAAATACAAATGGCTAATAAACTTGTGGGAACTATAAATTAAAAAACCAACATACCTTTTTTTTTGACAAGTTATAACATTAAAACACCAGTCTCCAAAAATGTGTAGACCAGAGCCACTCTACTCCAAGCTACCAGTCAACTCATGCATTTTGATTGGCCTTTTATTAGGTGTAGGGTATAGGGCTTGGGGTTCTGTCACTCTGAGGACCCCATTCTCATTGTATTCTATATCAATATCACCTCCTGGAGCACAGCACTAAACAAAGTGAACAACGACCCTTGGGAACCCTGGGCGACACTGTGAACCTTAGCAGTGAGCACAAAGTATTTGAAAACATTATTCTAAAAGAGCAATAGCTCCTTAACTGTTCAGCTAATGAGTTTTGCCCTCCTGCTTTTTCATATGGGATGAATCCTGGAAAGGAGAAAGATAGTGCTAGAAGTAGAGTAAGATTGGGGGATCCCTTCTTACTAGCCTCCTGTGTCTTTCAATCCTGTCTGATTGCTTCATCTCCTGTGTATCTTTAGTGATAAGAAAAAAATCTGGGGAGCAGGGGTAACTTTGGATTTGTCCTCAGACTAGTCATTCAGGCCTTGGTTAGTTATCCTTGGTCTGTGGGTTCATGGCAAAGATCCCCAGAATGACAGTCACATCTGAATTTCTCTAGTACTGGATTTTTCATTCATTGGGTTAACTCAGTGTCTCTGAACATTATGAGAATCAAATAAAATGAGGGATGTGCAATATTATTTGCTATATTAAAAGCTGGAATTAATCCTGACCATTTGTAGGCTTTGCTTCCTCTATAAGACTGGCACTCTTTGTAAAGGATAGAGTTTGCTGTTCTAGGCCCATGAATTGGGTGCTGGGTAGGTGATGAGCCTGAGATGGAGACAGGATCAGCCATACTGTTCTATCTTCTCACCCCAGGCCTGCAAATTGGTTGGTGGTACATCAGGTGGCTCAAAGGGCTCCTTTCACTTTATTTTTACTGGGCCCCACGAGTCACCTTTGCCTCTTTCTCTGTGGTCCCATCCCTTTGATGTCTTTTTTGCTTGCAGACACTCCCTATGCAAGTCTGTGGCTTTGATCAAGATGACATGGGTATGCATGAAGATGAGGACCTGCTTGGTATTCTTGACTATTCTGGCTTCAAAGCATTGGATCAATCTGTAGAACCATTGCCCTTGGGGAGCAAAGTGTAGGATTCACCTATGTTGCATGAACTATAGGTGTCTCTGGAGATCTACCAGGGATCCACCAAGAGCTTGACAATCACAGGGCAGTGCCTCAACCCTGATCATCAGACTGTGTGCTCATCCTGCATGACATCAAGCATGGCCAGAAGGAACACATTAAGGTTGCCTTCCCCAGATTGGGGAAAGAGTGATGCCATGCTTGACAGTATTTCTATAAATGTTATCTTATGCTCAGAGAGAGGATCCTTGTACATTTCCTCCAGGGTGGCAACGGTGTACTCACAGGGCCTGATGAGCCTCAAGAATCAAGAAAGTGGGGCCTGGATCAGGGTGTGTGTGTGTGCGTGTGTGCGCGTGTGTGTGTGTGTGTGTGTGTGTGTGTGTGTGTGTAAGGAATGATTGAGGATAATGGGAACATTCCTATTCCTTCCAACCAGCTGGATCATTCTCCCTTTTTATTTTCTTCCTCCTTATCTACCAAAGTCTAAACTATTTTCTCACTTTCTGCCTCATTTCCCCCCAGGCAGAGAGGCTGCACCATGAACACTTTGGCCATTGATAGCAGAATAATACCTTAACCTAGCAATGTGTCATCAAATTGGGCACCTTGAAGTCTTGGAAAGAGGGGCTTTCCTTCCCTGGGGTGTCTACTCCAGAGGGAGACCTATTGGTCATGTTTAAAATTTGCTTTCGAGACAGATTTCCACAGCACACATGGCAGATTCTTTTTCTTTTTTTTTTTTAATGATTTTTTATTATATTATGTTAGTCACCATACAGTACATCCCCGGTTTCCGATGTAAGGCTCGATGATTCATTAGTTGCGTATAACACCCAGTGCACCATGCAATACGTGCCCTCCTTACTACCCATCACCAGTCTATCCCATTCCCCCACCCCCCTCCCCTCTGTGGCCCTCAGTTTGTTTTTCATAGTCCATACTTTCATGTTTCATTCCCCCCTTCTGATTACCCCTCTTTATCCCTTTCTTCCCCTACTGATCATCCTAGTTCTTATGTTCCATAGATGAGAAAAATCATATGATAGTTGTCTTTCTCTGCTTGACTTATTTCACTTAGCATTATCTCCTCCAGTGCCATCCATGTTGCAGCAAATGTTGAGAATTCGTTCTTTCTGATAGCTGAGTAATATTCCATTGTATATATGGACCACAGCTTCTTAATCCAGTCATCTGTTGAAGGGCATCTCGGCTCCTTCCACGATTTAGCTATTGTGGACATTGCTGCTATGAACATTGGGGTGCATATGGCCCTTCTCTTCACTACGTCTGTATCTTTGGGGTAAACACCCAGTAGTGCAATGGCTGGATCATAGGGTAGCTCAATTTTTAACTTTTAAGGGACCTCCACACTGTTTTCCAGAGTGGCTGTACCAACTTGCCATTCCCACCAACAATGTAGGAGGGATCCCCTTTCTCCACATCCTCTCAGCAATTGTTGTTTCTTGCCTTGTCTATTTTTGCCATTCTAACTGGCGAAGGTGATTCTTAGTGTGGTTTTGATTTGAATTTCCCTGATGGCTAATGATTTTGAACATTTTTTCATGTGTCTGTTAGCCATTTGTATGTCTTCATTGGAAAAGTGTCTGTTCATATCTTCTGCCCATTTTTTGATTTGTTTATTTCTCATGTATTTTTGAGAAGTTATTTGTAGATCTTGGATACCAGTCCTTTATCTGTAGTGTCATTTGCAAATATATTCTCCCATTCCGTGGGCTGCCTCTTAGTTTTTTTGACTGTTTCCTTGGCTGTGCAGAAGCTTTTAATCTTGCTGAAGTCCCATAAGTTCATTTTATCTTTTGTTTCTCTTGCCTTTGGGGATGTGTCATGAAAAAGTTTGCTTTGGCCGATGTCATAGAGGTTGCTGCCTATGTTCTCCTCTAGGATTTTGATGGATTCCTGTCCCTCGAGGTCTTTCATCCATTTGGAGTTTATTTTTTGTATGGTGTGAGAGAGTGGTCGTTTCATTCTTTTGCATGTAGCTGTCCAATTTTCCCAGCACCATTTATTGAAGAGACTGTCTTTTTCCCACGGATGTTTTCCTGCTTTATCAAATATTAGTTGCCCAAAGAGCCGAGGGTCCATTTCTGGGTTCTCTATTCTGTTCCATTGGTCTATGTGTCTGTTTTTGTGCCAGTAGCATGCTGTCTTTGTGATCACAGCTTTGTAGTATAGCTCAAACCGGCATTGTGATGCCTGCTTTGTTTTTCCTTTCAACAATTCCTTGGAGATTCGGGGCCTTTTCTGGTTCCATACAAATTTAAGACCATTTGTTCCAGTTCTTGAAATGTCCTCAGGTATTTTGATCGGATAGCATTGAAAGTGTAGATTGCTGCAACCTTAGGTAGATGGACATTTAACTATGAATTACATTCTTCCGAGATCCATGAGCATGGAATATTTTTGCATCTTTTTATGTCTTCCTCAATGTCTTTCAAGAGTGATTTATAGTTTCTAGAATATAGGTCCTTTACGTCTCTGGTTAAGTTAATTCCAAGGTAACATATGGTTTTTGGTGCTATTGTAAATGGGATGGATTCCCTAATTTCTCTTTCTTCAGTCTTGTTATTCGTGTATAGAAATGCAACTGATTTCTGAGCATTGATTTTGTATCCCGCCACATTACTGAATTGCTCTATAACTTCTAATAGTTTGGGAGTGCATTCTTTTGGGTTTTCCATATAGAGTATCATGTCATCTGCGAAGAGAGACATTTTGACTTCTTCTTTGCCGATTTGGATACCTCTGATCCCTTTTTGTCGTCTGATTGCTGTTGCAAGGACTTCTAGTACTATGTTGAATAATAGTGGCGAGAGTGGGCATCCTTGTCGTGTTCCTAATCTTAAGGGAAAGGCTTCACATGGCAGATTCTTAAGTAAATTTAATCTCAGGTTGTGCTCTGAGCCGGCCCAGGATCCAACACAGCAATATTGCTTACCATACAAACTCCCACCTAGTGTGTACATAGCTCTGGGTTCAGTGATACTGGAGATCATGTCTAAAATGCAAAAAGCCACAGTTTTCAGAAAAAATGTCCTGTTCTTCATCTACTTCAGAGCTGGACTGTCTTGGTATGTGGATAGGAAAGTGGAGAGGAGGTAGGGAGAGATGGCCCAGGCCAGAACTCAGCTTTATGCGTCAAGCTTGGAATCCATTTCACACTTCAGTGGTGGAAAGTGACCTGAGTACGGCATGGCATATGTACAAATTGTTTTTCCAGGTCTTCTTTTGCTTCCCAGACTGTCCTCCCTCTCTTTGTCGTCTTCCTGACAAGAAAGAGGAAGGGAGACAACGGATATTGCTCTACTGTGCTCATTCCACTTTGAGAACACAGAATGAGTACACAGAATCCTACAGTCAGGTAGCCAACATTACTGTATGTACATACTTATGCACCTATACCCCTCACACAGCTCTTCTCACCTTCTGTGGGGTGAGAGAGGAAGGGAAGTTCTTTAACCTGTAAAAAAAGGCAACTGAGAACTATTCATCTTTCGTTTGATACAGGAGGGTGAGCAAGACCCAGCAGCCTCTCTGCCGCCTACTCTTCTGTCTGCATACGTCTAAGCTGGCGGGGTGAGCAAAGCCAAAGTAAACTTCCTTCCCAGCCTCTGGTCACCTCTGAGAAGCCACAGCAGGCCCTCCTTCCTTCCTCTAAGCCCAAACTTTGGAGATTCCTTAAACAATACTCCAAACATAGCACCAACAGAAGGGAGCCCTTCGGTATTAGAAGAGCAAATATGTTTGGAAAGAATAAATACCTTTGGTTGTGAGAAACAGAACAGAGATCATCTTTTTCAGAGGATGCGGTAGCATGTGGACTGATTAATTTTCTCTAATTGTACAGAAACAGTTCTTTATTTTTTTAAACAGTTCTTTAATAAAAAATTTTCCTTCTCAGAAGAGATGGAAGAGTATCTTGCTAGCTTGATGGAATGCATCCTTAAAGACAAGCCTGGAACAGTGGAGAGGGTGGCCTGAGGAACATGGCCTCCTTCCTGCATGACTGGGGACACAAAGGCTGTGGAATGGAGATGATCCAGGCACAGTGGCTGATTCATGATTCTGACAATTTTGTGGTGATGCCTAGAGATATGAAAACCAAATACAAGTATCCTACTGGATCATGTTCTGGATGAAAGAAAATACCTTAATGGACATTGTTTTGTAAGTTGACATTTTAATAGAGACAATAGATAAAATCCTGAGGTAATGTTAAATTTATTGTAGTTTATGTGTACTATGTATATATAAGACATTATCTTCCTTTTAAACCAATAGAAACTGTAGTATTTATAGGTAAAGGGCTTTAATATAGGTGACCTACCCTTTAATGTTTGAAAAAAAAATATTTCTCTATCCATCTGTAGTCCAAGGGGAAAATGATTAAAAGAGGGCAGATCTGTTCATAGGTATACTCATGCAACTCTTCTTTAGGTTTTATATTCTTCCAAATTAAAACAACAATTTGACTCTGTCTTCCTCTTATCAAGAGGCATACATTATTTTAATATTTTATTATGAAAAATTTTAAACATGCATATCAGAGAAAAAAATATAATGAATTCTTATGACCCACCTCCTACCTTAAAATTATTGTCATTTTGTCATTTGTGACATACCTTTAAGAAAACATAGGGAAGCAGTCCAGTTGAACGTCATCTCCTTCATCTCTTGGAGGCGGGGCTAACCGTCTACTGGACCAAGCTTTCTGACCCTCTAGAGTAATCCCAGCCCTTCACCACTTGAGGAACACACTTGCCACAGCAGATTGCCACAATGTCGGTGCCTGGCACTCAGCTTCCAAGGCTCTGGGCATGGGTTTACCTTGTTCTCTAGTCAGCTCCCAGGTCTATTTTTAATGAATTTCCTCCACATAACATGCAAGGAAGTCATCTGACAGGAGTAATTTCAGTGCACAGTAGTATAATCCTTTAGTCACCTGCTAACTGCAAAAGTACAAAAAAAAAAAAAGCAAGCAACTGGAAATGTAGTTAAAAACTTCAGTTCTCTATATAAATACATTCTAATGTTGATAAGAAAATGGATCAGTCCTGAAACACATCTAAAATAAGAATTTGGGATTCCAGTTGAACATCATTGATGGAACACATATTTTATCTTTTTTCTTTTCTAACGTACCACTAAAAATAAACGAATATTAAGAGGCTGACAAGAGTGGAAGAAGATAGAAGAGACTTCAATTTGGGAAGATGGAAGTTACATTGGGGTTTGGTAACTAACTTAACAGAGTGAGAGAGTTACCTGCTTAAGTGCCTGTAGGGAGGGATTCAAAAAGCAAATCATATCATTCTGCAAATCTCAGTAGACTCAGGATTTGCAGGCCCCAGAGAAGGAAAAATGTGGAGTGAAGCATGAATTGGTACTGAGGGATTCAAAGAAAGTCTGGGTGATCACACCCCTTGCAGTTCACAGCCTGTACCAAATTGCCTTCTTCAGCCAAATTGCCTTCTTCATCTCTGTCCTCTCCTTATCAGCCCTCTTTACCCATGCCCACTTTACCAGTGGAAGTAGGATCTTTGGTGCCCTTAAATTTAATCAGATTAGAGAACCAATTTCAGAAAATCCAGGACGGATTCAGAAAACTCATGTTAAATTCTATTCCTCTAGGACCATCTCTGGTACTAAATTCTGTATCATTCAGCATTTGGCCAGAGAAGCTGTAACTAGTAGTATGTATATTTATATATGCATATTGATATACGTATATATAGACTTTTATAGGAAATTGACTTACACAACTATATGAGCAGGCTAAACATGTCCAAAATTTGTAGGGCAGAAATGGAAGATCATGAGCAGACTGGAGCTCCATAGGCATGAACAGAAAGAAGCTTGCTCTCTACAGGTAGTTGGGAATAGAAGAATATGAGCGTGGCTTGAGCTAAAGCTTGTAACCTGTAATCATAGACATCCTCAACTATGTCACTTGACTAAACAGTTCTAAACTGGGAA
Organism: Ursus maritimus; assembly: GCF_017311325.1. Taxonomy (NCBI): domain Eukaryota; kingdom Metazoa; phylum Chordata; class Mammalia; order Carnivora; family Ursidae; genus Ursus; species Ursus maritimus. Next base: position 43,653,186 of record NW_024423343.1, read on the forward strand.
ACATTGCAGAAGGCCAGTGTCAGGCAAGCAGCCCTTACGAGCATGGTAAGAGTTATCTGTTGACTCTGTAACTGGGATCTCCTAGATTTTATTTTATAGATATCTCCCATTAGAATGATGAATTCAACTTAGAGGAATGAAAGCAGGTGGGAAGGAACATTCCTTCAATATCCTTAATTCTTTCTCTGGAATGAATAAATGACTCGATAGCTTGTCTAGGGCTAGTCATAGGTGATAAAATTTTTGACAATAATGACTACTCTTTATCAAACACCTACTATATACCATCTAACTGATTGCTCACATTTTTCCATGACTTGTGAGAAGAGGCACGACTATCTTCAAGGGTGTTTGTACATACACTTACCACATGACCCAATAATCCTACTCCTAGGTCTTTACCCAGGAGACATGGAAACAAATGTTTACAAAAAAACCAGCTCACAAGTCAGATTAGTGCCATTATAAAATAGTTGGGTTCACTAAACATGAGGTTCCTCTCCTGTAGTACAGCCTACTGCATGCGTAGGTGACATCCACTTTCTTGGCATCACCCTGGGTATCAGGACTCAGGAAACTGGGGCAAAAGCTGATATTCTGGTACTGTTATTGCTGTGAGTAATAAACTCTCTTTTGCTCTGACTTAGGAGTCTCATGTCTTCTGCTGGCATCCATGACTAACTTGTTAACTTGTAAGTAGGGTAGAATCTCAGATTCTTTAAAGTTCTAGATAAAGTACTATACATGCGTGATCAGTAATTATTATAATAACCCCATGAAGGAAGAATTACTTTTGGTTTCAGAAACTGGGATTTAAGGAGGTGAAATGTGTGGAGGTCACCAGTTGTAAGTGGCGAGAGAAGGTAAGAGTAGGTAAGAGCTTTGTCTCTAGCCTTGGACTATCTGGGTTTAAGTCCTGACTCCATCACCAAATAGCTTCTATAAAAGGGGGATATGGTTAGGAATGCTACAGGCTCAGTTTTCTTGCTCTGTAATCTCGAGCATAAAGGCTAATGAGGAAATATAATTTAATACATTTAATATTAACTAAATTATCTATTTATTTTATTTTAAATTTTTATTATGTTATGTTAGTCACCATACAGTACATCATTAGTTTTTGATGTAGTGTTCCATGATTCATTGTTTGCGTATAACACCCAGTGCTCCATGCAATATGTGCCCTCCTTAAGGGGCGCCTGGGTGGCTCAGTCGTTAAGCATCTGCCTTTGGCTCAGGGCATGATCCTGGCGTTCTGGGATTGATCCTGGCGTTCTGGGATTGAGCCCCTCATCAGGCTCCTCTGCTGGGAACCTGCTTCTTCCTCTCCCACTTCCCCTGCTTGTGTTCCCTCTCTTGCTGGCTCTCTCTCTCTGTCAAATAATTAAATAAAATCTTAAAAAATAAATACGTGCCCTTCTTAATACCCATCACCGGGCTAGCCCATTCCCCCACTCCCCTTCCCTCTGAAACCTTCAGTTTGTTTTAAATTATCTATTTAAACAAATATGCAAATTATCAGGATCTCTGTTGTCATTTGTAGCTCTTCTTATAGAAAGACTGGAATGACCTGATTTCTTTTACATCTCTTTCAGCTCTGAAGTTTTGCAATCAAGTGTTTTAACTTTTTACACCATGCTTCCTTTCTTATTTGTCTCTAAAATTCAAAGGTGGACTAGGAAATCCTATGACAAGTGAGGTCTGTGAGCTAGGAGTGTTGTAATGGATCTGCCCTATTCACCCCTAGGGAAAAGCGGTAGTAAAACAGGATCAATTTGCCCTTGGTTGGGGGATATGCAAGATGATAAAACTGTTTCTGGGGATGTAATGTCAGTGGTTCTGTTCGATTCCTGATTGATGCTTGGGTCTCAAAGGAAGTCTTTCTTTTCTAAGCTATATTGGCCCACGGTCCCTGAAGTCAACAAAACAAAATTTACATAAGGCAAGCTCATCGGTTTGAATTTAAATAATTTGTTTTATTAGATATGAAGATTAAGTGATCTAAATGTATGTTGATTCCACATAGTACAGCTACACAGTATGTAGTAGGAGCTCAAAAAATTTTTGCCAAATAATTAATGAATGAATATTGATATACAAGGGTATCTTTGTTAAGTGGAAAAATGTAGGCTAAAGAATGATTTGATCTCCTCATAACTATGCATTTTATATTTATTTTATCTAGCTATCTATCATCTATCTTTTTATGATATCCAAAGTAAAAAGACCAAAAAGTTTTGCTTCAAATAGATTCTTCCGGGAGGTGAGATTAGGTAGGCCTTTAACTTTCTACTTCAAATGCTTATGCTTTTTGTGGGAGTGTAGGGGAAATGCATTTTTAATAAAATTTTTAAAAAGAAGAAAGAAAAAAATAGAGCCATGCCCTCTCTTCATGAAGCCTGAATGGGTTGGCTAAAAACAATGGGAAGGCAATTTTCTAGGTTGATGGGAAGAGAGAGATATCCTCTTCCTCCCCTCTTCCTTTCTCCATTTTCCTTTCTCTCATCCTGCCTTTTGAGAGGCTTCTAGTGAGGGCTGGTTCTCAAAAGGGTTGGTGGGGGAGGGGTGGGAGGGAGGGCTATTTAACCAAGATCCAGAAGTGATGTATTTCCAGAAGTTAATTGAAAGCCTTAACCTTCTTTCTTCCAACATTTTACTCCTAGTAATGTGACATCTACTTTCTTGGCATCACCCTGTGTATCAGGACTCAGGCAACATGGAAACAAACGTTTACAAAAAAACCAGCTCACAGGTCAGATTTAGTGCCATTATAAAATAGTTGGGTTCACTAAACATGAGGTTCCTCTCCTGTAATACAGCCTACTGCATGCGTAGGTGACATCCACTTTCTTGGCATCACCCTGTGTATCAGGACTCAGGAAACGGGCAAATAGATTCCTATCAGGAATCTCTATCAGAGCTTTGAGGTGGCAAAATAGTTCTGGGACACTCAGTTTCTTCCAAAAAGTATAAGAATTAGTAATTTTTTCCTTTATCCACTGTCCTTTCTTTTATTTGCAGGTTTTTTGTCATCATTGCAAATAGTTCAGATTATAGGAATTTAAAATCTACTTTAGGTATGGGTCATTAAGGCCTTAATAAATCCCAGCACCAATTACATTAGTACAACTGATTCTAAAAATTGCTAGAGTCAAATACTTGTATGTTGTTACTTGGGAAACTCATCAGTATGTACCCTGAAAGCTAAGTTGTTCTGAAAACTATCCAATAATTAATATCTTCTTGCCAGAAGAAATGCATTTTACTTAATTTAGTTTTTCCTTACTTAGTGACCATTATTTCAAGTTAAGATTCCCAAAGGAAGAAGAAACTGTCACATTTACTGAGCATGTTCTTTTGAGCATATTTTACTGGATGCTGTCATGTACGTGATGTCATTAATCCTCAAAACACTGCTGAGGGGGTAGGTATTGGTATACTGTTTTACTAATAGTAAAATGATGATCAAACTGTGGCTCTGACAGCTTAACCAGCTTGGCTTACAATCAAACAACTACTAAGTGGCTGAACTGAGATTGACCCCATCTGGTTTCAAAATTTGTCCAACTCTTTCCATTGAGCTACACCAGATTCTCATATAAGGCAATTTCAGAAGTCAACTAAACAATAATTGAAAATACTCAATTTCAGCTTGACTCATAATACAGCATTGAAAGTAAAACCTGGCATACTGTTTATTCTCAGTTTACCACACATTTTAGAAGAGCAGTTGTATTTGCTGCTACTAACCCCATAATTCAAGCAAATCTTCACCAAGTAACTCAAGGAAAATTTTCTCACTCAGACATACTCCCTAATTTTACCTGAATAACTATCAAGTACGAAATTTATATAGAATTATTTAATTATACCATATTATGGTCTTATATTAGTGAAATAGCTCATGTGAAGCTATTTATTATACTAGGGAAAATATCTGAATATGGAAAAGCTGACCGAAAGTAGACAGATTACCATGGAATTGACATGTTTCCACTCAGTTATCTTAGGTAGTTACAAAAGAGTTATTGATTACATTGTCAGAGCTTAGTAATGATCTATTTTAGAAATACTTACACTTCTCTGTCCCTTGAACATGCCAAGCTCTTTTCTGCCTTGGACCTTTTCACTTGCAATTCCCAGTGCATGGAACCCTCCCTCACTGGCTTATCACATGGTTGGCTTCTTCAGCTCTCAGGTTAAATGCCATCTCCTTACAGAGCTTGTGTTGTTTCGCCCCCAACCTCCAGTGACCTTCTTTTGGCAAAAGAGGGATCCAGTTTTCTTCTAGAGTTTCTTACCCCACTTTTAAACTTGTGGATTAGGTGGAATGGACCCCAGGCGAGGACCTAACTGGCTTGAGACAATAAGCATATTCCATTGCCCTGGCCACAGCAATTGATTCAGTAATGGGCCTATAACCCAGTTAGAGCTAAGGAGATGTAAGAAGACATTCATTAGGTTTTCCGAGAAAGAAAAGCTCCTTTCTATTCATTGAGAGTTTTTGGAAGAGACCTCTCTCTTTCCCTAGATTGTTGGNNAGTAGTTATGTTTGTGAATGGGAGTGTATTTATTTATGTATGTGGGGGGGGGGTAGTTGATGAGGAGTATGGAGCCTATGGATGGGTTCTGCAGTGAGGAAAGCAGAGATGGGAGGTGGGCTGAAGAAAATTTTCTGGAATGACTGAGGTGTTAGACTAAATCTGCAGGAATTTAGACTTATTCCCAAACAGGTCAGTAAATTCTCTTTTTAAGCCAGTTTTTTGTTGTTGGTTCCCTCTCTCCCACTGCTACTTATCATGAACTTTTTTTAAATCTCTTTCATGTTACTTATAATCTGTAATTATATTTTTTATTTATTTGCTTATTTTTTGTCTGTCTCAGCTACAAGGCTATAAAGTCATCAGGGCTGGGAACTTGTGTATCTAGTTCACTAATTATCACCAGGTTTTGGAACAGTGTCTTAGAAGATGGAAATCACATTCATTGGATGAATGGACTAGAAACTTTTCTAGAGATCCAAAAATACATTTTCTCCAGTTTCCTGTTCTACACCCCCTTGCAAAAGCAAGAAAAGAGATAGATTACACTTTCACCACATGTGCCCATCAGCACGAATTCTGACAGTCCTTTTCCAAACAGAATGGAATAATTTTCCTGAAAGTCAGCTTTTAACATGAAATGTTATTTTCCCCAACCGCAGTTAGACTGCCAGTGGTTTTATAGTTTGGTGTCTGACAAAGAACTTTCTCATCATCTGCTTTTAATTTTGAAAGGGCCCTCCAAAAAGTACTTTTGAAAACACATTGAAACAGAACTTAAGATAGCTTTAAAAGAGGAGTATAAAGTTTTTTCCAAAAATGATGACCCAAATGGTTAGAAACTAATTAATAAATACTTTTTGGCAACAAAAACAGCAAAAACAGAACAACAGAAGTCTTCATCATTTTGTGATAGTTGCAGATAATGACCAGAAAGAAATGAGATATAAACATAGTAAAAAATAATTTAGATACTCTGAAAATTGCTGAAGAAACATCTTAACGAATACTGTAGACTTCTAATACTGCCAGCGATATTTGAGCCATTGCTTTACATGATGTAGAAATTCACAGCAAAGGATTCTGTTTTCTATTTTTTCCTTTTCATATTCAAAAACATAACTATTCACAAATGGGGAAAGATATTTTTAAAACATATTCTCACAGAGTGTTTTTCAATTTTGGGGAGACCAACACAATAATTTTACCAATTTTTCCAATCGAAATCTCTATCTCTTGATATTTAACAAACTCATCTCATTCAATCAAAGAAATATTTATTGTGCAGCTACAATGTGCTAAGCACCTTGTTAGACTTACATTTGGACAAGACGGCAGCTCTTAAAGGTGCCCATAATTTAGTTGGCAGAGTGTAGTAAGTGTTCTAACACATATTTTATTTTAAAATGCATTGATGACAGGAAACTTAAAAGATGAATTGCTGAAATCTGCCATAATGTATAGCTTTTAATGACCCATCACTGAAATATGTTATATGAGCATTTGGGAAATCTAGTTATTGTAGAATCTTGGGAGTATAATAATATAAAGGGATCATAGAGGTCATTTGGTCCATTCCCTGTGTCAAATACTAGCAGAAGAAAATAATCCTAGAAAATAAAAATCCAGTCCATTTTTATGTCCTTCCTAATGTGACTTCCTAAAAATGGAGACATTCTTGTTTTAGGATAATAAAGTTATAATGGTGGTTTTAAAATGGATATTGCTGGTCTTCTGCTACTTTGTCCTTGAATTACAGGACGTAAGAGACAGAAAATTGATTTTAGGAATTTCAAAAGCTAAAGAGCTGAGAAAGAAAAAATGTTTTTTACTTCCAGAAAGGAACAGAACCCTAAATATGAAATTAATAGGCAGTAAACTTTGTGTGGCATGCGACACACCACAAGGATATTTAATCAACCAAAACTTCTTAATAAATGCAATTATTCTAATCTGTAATCCACACAAGCTTTTGGTCTACTTTATTTGTGAAGTACGCACTGTGACTTACCACCATTACAAATGTTCATTATGGTTTTTCTTTAAAGAAACCTGTTATAGGAACTCCTTGTATAAAGGAAAGCTTCCCATTTTGTCCCTTGCCACTGGACACAGACCTCTTCTACCTGTGATACTCTCACAGTCAGAGGACTCCCCTTGCCATTTTTGCTTCTTCTGCAGAGTCCTTGCTCCCTGCTGACATCCCCTTGTTAAGAAAAATTATCCAGCACTTGGAAATAAAGCCAAGAGAGTGTATCCTGTCTCCTCCTCCTCATACAGGGCAGCGCTTAACAAGCCCTCACCCACCATCAGAGATTCCTCAATCATCTTTGGGAAATGCACCTGTATTTGAGGTTCAAAGTACTTACTATTGATTAACAGCTCAGACTTGGGAAGTTACATGTTAATTTAGGGATTTGTTTCCAGTCAAGATGCAAATGTTTCCATGCTATAAAAGGTAGCCCAGAGGTTATGGTGGTTATGGTTTCATTTTCCTGTAAGACATTCACCAGTTTGATATCTGACCTAGGAGTTTTATTCTAACATTCTTTCTCAAAATGTTTATAAATATCCAGTTCCTCAAAATGCTCTGTATGCCAGTTTTACCATTTTCCTAGTTTTTTCATTTATTAATAGGTTGTATAAAACCTTTGATATGTATTCAGTTCTTATTTGCATGAATCAAGTTTTAACTTTTTGAAAACTTCATATATTTTTTAGAAGTTTCTATTACTTTTTCCGGTGAGGCACAGAATTCAGCCTTGCTCACCACCTCTTATTTTGAGGGGAGGGGCATTATTTGCTTACCATATCAATATGGAATTAATATGGCCAGCCTCTAGGACCTCTATGTGGTCCATACACTCCTAAACCTGTTTTCCTCAATATGTGCTCTGGGCTGAAAGGGGAGGTCTTAGATTTAAGGTCAAGTTTAAGAATCCTTGAGGAGCTTGGGCTAGAGAATGTTATTAATGTTTCTGGCACATTGAGAGTTCAACTGGTGTCCTTTTGGGGCTACACAGAGAACTTTATCATACATATCTTGATATCTGCGGCAAAATGTAAACAGATTTCAACCAACTATTGTATAAAAGACCATTTTGAATGTTACTAGATGGTAAGATGATGGACATCTGTCCTCTTTGCCTGCCTAGCATGAATTTCTCCGTCTTGTAACAGTACCTTGATTTTACTCACTTCCCCTTGGAGTATTAGTGAGAGTTTCAATTAGAATGTCTCATTGTCTCCTGGGCAGGGGATGGGCACATGACCCCCAACCAAGCCAACTGATGCTCTGGAATTTGAACCTTAAGTGAATAACACTCCATCTGAAATAATGACTGTGGCTCATTCATCCCAAGGACAGGGCCCTGAAGAGACTGTCAGCTGGTTCCTGACACCTAAATCTCCACAGCTGCCTGGATCCTGCCCTTACTGAGACCTGGCTTTTCAGCTTTTCTTTTTGTTCTGTGAGCTATCTCATGACTTCCAGTCAATTCCTTTTTTGGCTTTTGTTAGCCAGAGTAGGTTTCTAGTGCTTATAACCAGAGAACACTAACTGCCAGTTTTGGTGATTATATGTTATCTCATTAAAATGGAAACATCAAATATTGTATTGTTATTTTATTGCCTTTTAGAACTAAAGGTAGTAATTGTAATAGCTAATAAATAACATTTACTAAGTGCCTGCCACTGCTCTAGATTAGCCCATTTAATCCTCACAACAATGCTATGACATGGAGAAACCGAGGGTCAGAGAGGGAAAGTAACCTGATCTAGCTTACACACTAATAAGTCATGGTATCAGGATTTGAACCCTGGCTGTCTGGTGCCACATCCCTTGTTTTGTTTTGTTTTGTTTTGTTTTGTTTTTTTTAGATTTTTGTTTATTATTTGACAGAGAGAGAGAGAATGTGAGCACGTGCACAAGCAGGGGGAGCAGCAGGCAGAGGGAGAGGAAGAAGCAGACTCCCCACTGAGCAGAAAGCCCACTGCCAGTCTTGATCCCAGGAACCTGGGATCATGGCCTGAGCCAAAGGCAGACACCCAACCGACTGAGCCACCCAGGCACCCCTCGCAGCCCTCGTTCTTAATCAAATTTCTCCTCGGAACTAAAGATACCCTGTAAATAGATGGAAAAGCCACCTTACAGGTGATTCCTTGCTGCTGAGTGCCTTTTATCCTCAGCGTCACCTTTGCATTTCACATCTAACACAATCCAACCACTGGTTTGAAATTTTATGTTTGTCAGAACATTGGCATGAAGAAGAACGTTCTCTGCTTTCCAGATTTTAAGTGGCTCCACAGTGTGGACCAAAGGAGAGCTCTCAGTCCTGCAGGGTGCCTCTCTGGGTTTCTGGAAGGAATGGCTTCCCCAGCTTTTCTATACTAGCTCTGTGTAAGGGATCAGCAGGGTCAGCAACTCTGGGCTCCTCCCTTTGGTGTACTGGGGGAACATGAATTCATGTTTTCATAGACAAAACTCCAGACTACAAATTTGAAATTAATCTTCAGTTTTCTGCTCCTTCCCCAAATCTGGATTCTCTGCTTTCTTTATATCTCTATTCTATACCTGTAGGTCTGGGTTCCATTCAGGACCCCATCCAGTTGAACATATTACTGATCGAAGGGATGATCACAGGAGACACCATATATGTCAGCGTTTCCTCTATTCATCTGCCTAGTTATTATTACCTGATTAGGGTGAACCTGTCTGAGCACCAGTATCATTAGGAATCCCTTACGAACATGCAGATTCCCAGGCCTATGGCAGACCTCTTAGAAGTGGGATCCAAGAATCTGATTTTGATGTCATGTTTGGAAACCACTAGTGCAGAGGAAAGACTTCTGAGAATACTTGGGATCTTTGACCCTTAACATGGTCCTCAACTTCTCTGGGCATTGATTTCACAATCTGTAGAATTGGGAAACAAGGTCATCTCCGTCCACCCCACAGGTTGTTGTGAGGCTGACAGCTGTGAAAACATTTTGGCAAAATGATTTACTATTATTATTTTCAAGGAAAGACAATTTAGTAGGTGTTTGTACTCTGCTAAGGAAATGGAGCTTGCAAAGTACAAGTGTCACAAAACACAAAATTCTCTCAAATGCAGATTGTATGGGACGTGTTTATACAGACTCATTGCCATTGCTGGGCCGGGATCTAAAACTAATCATACAAGTCAGCCTTGAGAGTACTATAGGGAATTCTCTGCCCATACCACCACTACAGTCCCAACCCGACATGAGGAGGCCTAAAGTTCATTTAACAAAGGAAAGGTCTTTTATTCCACAGTAAAGATAAGGCCCATCTTCAACATACACTCATGAGATTTACAGATTTACTTGGACTGACCCAACAGTGGCATAGACTGCAAAGTTCTGCGGTCGCTACTTGAGAGTGGCTTTGGAGAAGGCTGAGTGGTGGGGGTGGAAGAAACTGGTGCAGCAGCTGGGCAGCAGGGAGGGGCTGCTCTCAAGTGGGTTAGAAAGTGCAGATCAGAAACAATAGGGAAATATGCACAAATACACAAGCTTCAAAATCTTTTCTAGGACCAGCTCCTGGTGTGATTCCTTATTTATTTCTAAGTGGGCAACCATCTCATCTTTCTCACATCAGATTTGCCTGTCTTTTCTGGTGAAAGTTCAACTATCCTTGAGATTTTGCTTGAGGAGATAAGCATTTGTAAGTTTATTTTACAGTTGGCTCGTATGTGAGGAGAATGGCTCATATGTGAGGGGAAGGGTGGGTAGGAATCTAATATATAACTCAACCTGGAAGCAGTGAACTTGATATTTGTCAGTTGGTTTATTTAACTGAGTCTTATTAAAATTAGAATTTTGATTCCCTAATAAAGCATAACATTTTTGCTGGGTTATTCCTTCAAGTTAGCTATTATTTCCTGGGAAGAAAAAATATATAAAAAAGTTTGCCATCAATTCTGCCATTTCCCTTTTAAGAAGAAATCATGTATGTTCTGTTCAAGGTCATGGATATTTTGGGATTGAGATAGCTAGCAATCTTGATATTTTTGGTCAACACTTGCAAAAGGGCAAAAAAGCACATTAGAAAAGAATTACAGGAAGCGAAGCTCTGGCTGGTAAAAAGCAAAGGGAAGATATGGCCTCGCAAGCTTCAGCCTTCCACAAGCCTGGGACTCCCACTATCTAGTACCTCCAGTGACGTGTGTCTCAGATAGCAGTTTCAGTCCTAGAGGACTGCAGACTCACACTAGTCAAAAACAAACACACCCCAAACTGAAAACAGCTCAGTCCCTGACTGGAGTATAGTATTAAGGGAAAAAACATTTTGTCAGTTTCATCTTAACTAAATAGTGCAAACAGATTTATTTGGAAGACAAATTTATTGTTTAGGCCTCTGTTTACTAGGAGAAAGAAAGGAAGGAGGGAAGGAAAAAAACAAAACAAAACGAGTGGAATAAATACTAGCTATCCTTTTATTTTTCCTTGTAAATTGCTCTGCCTGTGTTCACAGATAAAATGGCATATAGGACTGATTTAATATTTATTCTTTTCCCTAGCAAGAGGTCAAAGAAGCATGTATAACCCAACTCTTTTTTTCAGTATTAATCATTTAGTGAAGTTTCCTGTATTAACATGTGAATCAATGTGACTTGAAAGGCAACTTTAGCATATGCAGGCATGTGTGAACCTTGACAACACTCCTTCTCTCCCACATACTTGCTTGTTTCTAGTTTCCCTGCCAAAGCAGGCACATGAGAACAGCTGGCTCAGCTCTTACTAGTGAGAGAAAAACTGTGTACAGTCTGGATTTCATTTTTTGCTGACACCATGTATTTGAACTGGTATGTTTAGACATTTTGGGTGGAAAAGGACTCCTAGATCAGAAGGTCAGTCCTTCAGTAATGCAGAGAAAGCAATTGAAAGCACACTCTTGGGGGCTATGAACCATGGTTCCCATTTTGCTAGAAAAATCTCACGTCTCTCGTGTCGTGACTTGCTCTTTCCTATTGGAAAAATGCAATTTAGACTTTCCCCTACATCTTTTTTTTTTTAAGTTATCACATGCATTTTTATCATATACTCATTCTTGAAGTTATCTAAGATCCATGGTGAATCCTTACTCCCAGAGTGCTGATCTCTAATGTCGTCACAGAGCAGAAATACTACAAAGAAGTCAGTCTGGAAGACTCGGGGAGAGGGTCATTGAGTCCTTCCATATCACTTTTGGCCAAGCTGCAATAACTAAATATCCAGTCTAAGAACAGTGTACTTCCTGTGTATAGTTTAAGACCAGTCCATAATTTCCCTATATTGCGGCTCCTGAGGCCCTCTAACATAGAGAGTCTAGAGGTCCCACTCCTCTGTGGTATTTAGTTGTCTAGGTGAAAATATAGTTTTTAGATTGCATAGTAATAACTACCTAATGGTAGTAAGTGCTCATTGAAGAATGTTAATTTTCAAGGTTAGTTCACCTAGTTTCTCTATAACCCACTTGAATTAATTATATTGTTTAAAAGCAGAGCAAAATGAAATCCCGATTGGGAAAGGGGCTGGGTTCCCAATCAGAAATAATTCTCATTTTGTGATGTTTAGTGGGATTTAACCTCTAGGTATCATAGATCTTCAAGCAATTATTAATGAATGTCTGCAAAAGAAATTGAAGGTAAAGTCTCAGAAGAATGCATTGATTGTGACCTGGTGCATGAGTAAAGCAATGTATTTCCCATCTGTACTTGTAGATCTTTTGCTTTACCTGTGATATCTATCCCTAGCAGTGCAAAGAGGGGTCATAGTGGAGTCCTGGAAGACGGCCAAATCCCATCTTGGTTGAAGTGGTCGGTGCAGTTTCTGAGATGAAGGAAATTCCTGCTTGAAAGGACCCTTTTATTTTTAGATTTAAGTTTGTATCATGTGAGTGGCAATCTGGAATTTGTATATGAAATTGCTCTTGAAGGGTAACGATATATAGAGAGCCCGTTGTAACCGGTTTGTTTAAACTAAGCCTAGAGCAAGGTAGGACTGTGAGGGGGAGGGAGAGATCCACTTGCCAGCACGTCTCAAGACTGTTCAAACCAGTTGAACATGCTCATGGGAGCAGGATGCACCCTGGGGGAAACCAGATCCAAAATAATGGCCTGTAAGTGTAACAGTGTAAGGGTGTCTTAACTCTTCTGAGGCTGACCTATTTTGACAAAGATTTGCAAAGGCACGACTATATATTGTGGAAGTTTGTCTACAAATTAGAAATCAGGGATATGGATTTTCATATGTGCTTGCAGACACGAAGCTTAAAAATGAGTTTCAACCATTTGACATTCTATTTATGATAATAGAGAACACTGTTCAGCCCTTTTGTTGATGCCTGAAGTGATGAGTATGGTAAATTCATAATGTTTCTCAAGAGTCTATGGACACCTAGGGCTCTGAAGGCATTATTCTCAGTTCCCTGTATTTTGAGGGGTGTGTGTGTACGTGTTTTCAGTTCAATGATGATATTTAAAATTATTGTTTACCCTTACGTAAATACGAGTTTTCTTTTTGCGGTGGTGATTTTTAACTAAAAGATGCTTTCATAACTTGTATCTTAGATCAATGTGTTTTAAACCCAGAGCCTGACGTATTCTTGGTGATTCTTATAAAGGGATCTATTCTTTTTACTCCAGCATGAGAAACACTGTAAAGTTGGGCAAGTGATTCAACTCTGAGCCCTAATTTCTTGATTTATAAAACACAATGTATTGTGCCTCCTCCATAAGGTTGCTCTGGATTAAATGAGGACAATATTTATAAGTCCTTGGGGTTTAGTAGGTCCTAAATAAGATGTTAGTTCTCGTCTCTTTCTGAGCTCCTTTCCCATTCCATGGGGATATACACAGGTACAAAACAGATATCGTAAGGATTCCAATTCCAGATATTTAGCTTCAGTTCCTTGTAAAGAAGGTAGAATGGTTTGAACAATTTATTGCCATATGTCAGGCTTTTAGAAAGTTACACTAGTCATAATGTAACTTCAGAATCATTGAAAAGGGTTCTAATAATTGTGAGTAGAATAGTCTTCATAATCCCAGTGTAACTGGAATGCCTTATATTTCCCAGGCTTCTGTGACTGTCCTTTCTATTAATATTCAAATAAAAATGACACAAACTCCCATTTGCTTGCCCAGAAGAAACTCATTTCCCTCCTGGGTAATTCTGAGAGTTCATTAGAGTCTTGCCTGTCCTGTTGTCATTTGTTACTTTTTATTTAACGACCCTCTCAGTTCTTGATTGTCACCGACCATCAGGTCACCATACTCCATGTCAATCCTTGTTCCTCTTCTTTATAGCCCCCAAGTGAAGACAGAGCCCCTTCTTTCATATTCTAAGGCAGTGTTAAGAGAGACAGATACTAGATTATGGTAGTTAATAAGAATTAAGGGACTTGAAAACTGCCTGTCAAAAATCTCAGTCCCTGGGTTCCCTCTCCACACTCCATGAGAAGGCTTTGCCAGTTGACTCTTCTTGGTTCCCAGCTAAGGACTTAGCTGGTCTTCAGGTTCCATTCATTTTCCTGTGCTTTCTTTTCCCCAAGTCCCTGGATCTCAGTCCCCATTAATCTACTCACGATGCTCAAACAAGATAGTTAGATGTGTATAAAGACTATCACAGTGCTTTCCCTCACACCTTTGAAGCTGAAACAGCCCCAAACTAAATATCAGTTATAAAAATCTAGTTCTCTGTTAATGTCAATTAGCTGACAGATTTTAGTCACTAATTATTTCTGTACTGTAATTTTAGTGAATTTGAACTTGATTTGCTCAAGAGGTGGGGGTTGTAGGAGATGTAGGTATGTGTGTGAGAATATAAAATGACTCCTCTTATATAAGAAATCTAAAATCTGGGGCGCCTGGGTGGCTCAGACGTTAAGCGTCTGCCTTCGGCTCAGGGCGTGATCCTAGAGTCCTGGGATCAAGCCCCACATCGGGCTCCTCCACTGGGAGCCTGCTTCTTCCTCTCCCACTCCCCTGCTGTGTTCCCTCTTTCGCTGGCTGTCTCTCTGTCACATAAATAAAATCTTTAAAAAAAATAGAGATTTTATTTATTTATTGGACAGACAGCCAGCGAGAGAGGGAACACAGGCAGGCAGAGTGGGAGAGGAAGAAGCAGGCTCCCAGTGGAGGAGCCCGATATGGGGCTCAATCCCGGAACGCCAGGATCACGCCCTGAGCCAAAGGCAGAGGCTAAACGACTGTGCTACCCAGGCGCTCCAATAAATAAAATCTTAAAAAAAAAAAAAAAAAAAAAAGAAATCTAAAATAGCCAAACTCCTAGAAGGAGAGCATAGAATGGTAGGTGTCAAGGGCTTGGAGGTGGGGAAAATGGGGAAGTATTGGTCAAAAGGTACGAAGTTCCAGTTATAAAAGATCAATAAGAACCAGAGATCTGCTGTATAACATAGTATCTATAGTTAACAATGCTGTATTGTCTACTTAAAATTTTGCTGAGAGGGTAGATCTTATGTTGAGTGTTTTATCATAATAAATAAATAAACAAGGCAGTAAGAAACTTTTGAAGGTGATATATTTATGGCAGAGGTTGTTGTGATGATGAAACTAGTAACCAAGGGGTTCATGGGACTAAACTGCAGACTAAGAAGCACAACCGCAACTTTTTACCCAGACCTTTTTCATTTGCCCTTAAATATCCCTTACTCTTCTCCCTCAGAGAGGGAGGAGGCTTGCCCTCCTGTCTCCTCGTTTGGCCCCCTCTTAAATAAACCCTTTGCTTGCTGCGTACTCAATGTCTCAGTGATTGTCTTTGTGCATCAGGCAGAAGAACTCAGGTCTGGTTACAGTGGTTTCTCAGATGTACACTTACTGCCAAACTAATGAAGTTGTGTACTTTATGTACAGCTTTTTGCATGTCAATTATCTCAGTAAAGTGATTTTTTTTTATGAGGCACCTGGGTGGCTCAGTCAGTTAAATGTCTGCCTTCGGCTCAGGCTCAGGTCATGATCTCGCAGTCCTGGGATCGAGCCCCTCATCGGGCTCCCTGCTCAGCCAGGAGCCTGCTTCTCCCTTTCCCTCTGTGCACTCTCTCTCAAATAAATAAATACGATCTTTTTTTAAGAAGTGATTTTTTAAAAAAAGGTTTATTTATTTTGAAGAGCGAGGGAGAGCACAAGCGTGAGGGGCAGAGGGAGAAGGAGAGAGAATCTCAAGCTGACCCCGCACTGAGCACAGAGCCGAACACAGGGCACCAACTCATGACCCTGATTTCACAACCAGAGCCAAAACCAAGAGTTGGACACTTGACTGACTGTGCCATCCAGGTGCCCCCCCAGTAAAGTGATTTTTAAAAAAATATAAAAGATGTCTATGGTTCCTTTAAGTCAGTTTCTATTTATTCTAAAAGCACCTATTTAGTATTAAGAAATCATATGCATTAAATTATCTTTATGTACTTATGTAAATTTAATAGTGGAATTAATAAAGTTTAAGTATAGCTAGTATAACTTCTCTAATTTTATATGGAAAGTTTGTCACATAGCAACAAAATTAATTATACTGATTTCCCACTTTAGGAGATATTTTTATTTCTGTGAATTTCTTAGTTTTCTGAAAAAAAATTGTTTTGGAGGGGGCAAGAGAGGGTGGTATATATGTTATTAAAATAAGTATATATTTTTCAGTAGCAGAGAACCATATTTGATCTAAAAATAAATGATTTGATTTCTATTACATTTGTGATGAGTTGATTTTAAATTAGATTTCCATGAGATCATGATATCCCTCGCATCAAAAAGAAGGTGAGGTCATTATAAATATGGAGAACAAACTGATGCTTGACAGAGGAAAAGGGGGGTGGGAAAACATGGGTGAAAGGGAGTGGGAGATACAGGCTTCCAGTTATAGAATGAATAAGTCACAGGAATGGAAGTCACAGCATAG
The DNA here is from genome assembly GCF_017311325.1 of Ursus maritimus. NCBI lineage: Eukaryota > Metazoa > Chordata > Mammalia > Carnivora > Ursidae > Ursus > Ursus maritimus. The sequence goes on from NW_024423343.1 coordinate 43,669,643, forward strand.
GGAATACAGTCGATGATGTAATAGTGATGAATGATGACAGATGGGAGCTATATTTGTGGTGAGCACAGCACAAAGTATAGAGAAGTTGAATCACTGCACCTGAAACTAATGTAGTATTGTATGTCAACTACACTCAAATAAAACAGGTTCTCTTCCCTTTTTGGGGGGGAGGGGTATGTGGATAATATTTTCCCCAGAACTGATACTATACGAAGGTTTGAAATTATGAGGAGGAATTTGAAATAAAATACCTCAATCATAACCCAAGCTACCTTATAGACACATCTGATGGACCTTTTCATGTTTAAGTTATGAAGGAGCCCCCTAGGTCTCAACTTACACTCCAGGTGGATCAGGGATGTACCCCAAATACAGATATTCACCTCTGTCTCCAAGCTGTGTAGCTTCTCATAGTCATCAGGCACACTCTCTGGGTTTGGGATGTTGGGGTACACCACCTATCCTAGGGAGGAAAAGGAAAGGCTTCGTTGCCTCAAATTTAGTAATGGTTAATTTTGCTCATTTACATGTTTGATTATTGATCATGGAGATTGTGATTATATGAGCAACTTTATTTGAAAAAATCTCAGTGATTACTGTTTGTAGGAAATGACTAAAACATCAGTTAATATTTTTTCTATGTATTTATACATACACACACACTTTAAACATATCAAGCTTTAAAAACAAAGACACATCAGATAGTCTCTTTAAATCCTGCATATTGTCCCCTCATCTTCCTCTGAGTACTGGTGATTTTCATCTCTTTTAAACTCTATCATTTAGAAAGAATTAAAAAAAAAAAAAAAACCATCTTAGATCAGAGTCCTTAGTCCTGCTGACCTGCCAATGCAGCCTTGAAGATGAATTACAAATCATGAAGTAGCTGGAAGACAAATATTTCTTAGTTATGTGGTGATGTGTTTTAGTTCTTTTTAACAACAAACTTCATTTTTTAAATAATTTTGTCATTTTTAACTCTTTTTTAAACATTGCATTCATTCATTCATTCATTCATTTAGAGAACTGGAGGAGGGGCAGCGGGAGAGGGAGAATCTCAAGCAGACTCCCCGCTGAGTGCAGAGCCCAATGCTGGGCTTGATCCCAGGACCCTGAAATCATGACCTGAACTGAAACCAAGAGTTGGATGCTTAACCTACCGAGCCACCCAGGTACCCCTAAAACTTCATTTTTTATGGTTGGTAAAGTTGCTACTTCTGGATAGAATTATTATGTAAAGAAAGAGATATCTATTTATTATTAATGTATCCTATTTACTTCTTATTTACCGTGATGGGGGCAGCAATCTTGTTAACCACAGAAGAGGAATGAATACATACATTCAAGACAATCCAGGGGTTCCTGGGTGGCTCAGACGGTTAAGCAGCTGCCTTTGGCTCGGGTCATGATCCCAGGGTCATAGGATCGAGCCCCACACCGGGCTCCTTGCTCAGCCTGGAGCCTGCTTCTCCCCTGGCTGCCACTCCCCCTGCTTGTGCTTGCTCTCTCCCTCTCTCTCTGTGTGTCAAATAAATAAAAAAGAAAGGAAGGAAGGAAGGAAGGAAGGAAGGAAGGAAGGAAGGAAGGAAGGAGACAATCCCTACAGTAACACCACCGTTACCTCTCACAAACCTTTCTGTTCTTGAGTGGGAGGAAAAGGGGTGGGGCTGCTGCCTACAACTCTGGGCACGCCTATGGGACTGTGAGATGCATGTCAATGCCATCTTTCTTGTGCTTTAAGGTGAGAAAGTGCTAGAGAACCACTGTGCCAAGAGAGTGGATTTTGAACTTTTAAAGCAATAGAATCTTTTTCTCAAAAGAAATTTTGCATGGCCCTGAAATAGAGAAAATAGGTAAATGCACAGATGCAGTGGGTGAAATGCTAGGGGATGGAATGGGAAAGTTACAGAAATCCCATGGCTGGCTTCCTTTTTGAGTTTTCTTACCTGAGGCAGAGTCCTGAGGCACCCTATTGAACCCCAGGACCAAGGAGAACATAGTTTGGATTGCTCTGTAGTTGGCTGTGTTGCAACCTGATAATTGCATCACTATAGTAGGTGCAAATACATGTAAAATATTAGAGACTTCCTGGAGGAATAGCTGAGAGATCACAGTTATCCTCAAGCTCTGTATTGGTTCAGTGACCATCAAGGAGATGGAGGAGGGGACCAGGGGATGATGCTCTGCTCCCTTCCACTGCAGCGTCCCTACCCATACACAGTTACTCTTGTATCTGTTTATCCTCTTGGAGTTCACACATAAGTTTTGTTGTTAGAGAGGGACAGCATGTGTGTGCAGCTGAAGTTGTGGTTCTTGTCTGGGTTGAATCAGTTAGTGAATAGCAGAGTCAAGACTACAACCAGGGTCAGCTGGACAGCTGAGCCCACACTGGATGAGTGTGTGCTCTGTGACAAGCACAGTCCTTTGTAGGAACAACCTTATAATGCCAGGTCTTTCTCTGATATTTTTCTCTTTTTCCCATTTGGCTCTACTTAGATGAGCACTAAGTGTCTTCCAGAATGACAATGGCATAGAAATGAGTCTCCCACTCAGCATGAACACAAAGAGTTCACACAAAGGGCTCCACTGGGAGCCCACAATCTGTATCCACTTTGACTGAAAGTGTAGAGAACTGGGTTGGTTGGGTGCTTGCTAGTACATGGCATGGTTTTATATATATTATGACAAAAGGGAAATACATGTGATTCTAGTTTAATGGGATTTATATAATCTAGGGGTTTGGGGGGGGGCAGGGCCAGAGTAGTATAGTGAGGAGATACATGTTGGAAGCCAGCATTCTAACTGAATGTATGACATGAGATTGAGGAAGAATATAGGGCCAGAGAAGATCCTACGCCAAACAGCCTTTCTCAATATTGCAGTTTAGGTAGAATCAGGGTATCACCTTTCCAAAGAGCAATCTGTGGAATGTCAGTGGACAGGAAAAGAGATCGTCTGTTTTTGCGTTACTATTTATACGAGCCTTTGTTCTGATAGCACCAGTTGCAGAGCTGCCATCTTCTCTCCCACTAGCTGGCTCCTAGGGCCATCCCAGATGCTAGAAACGCAAGCCTGCCAGTGTGGAGGCCCAGGGCGGTCGCTCTGACCTGGGATATTCTGGGGCTGCTCCTGTTGCATAGCTTCTGTCAGTCATGTCATATTTGTGGATATAAGAATCCAGCTAAAATATTAAATGAAGTGTCAACAGCCAATATAGGGAGTGGATTTATCTGTGTAACATGGAATTGTTTTATTTAAATGTGTGCTTTCCGTACTATTTTTCTAAGAACATTTCTCTGCATATTTAGGAATTCTCCATTATTCTCTAGGCACATCAGGGAAATATTTGCCCTTGTTCATTCTTTAGTTCTTTCTTCTTCAGTCCCTTCATCTCTCCCCTTTCTTCCTCTCTTTCTTATTTTTCCCTCCCTTTAATCCTGCTACCCTGGGGCGTAAATGTACAAAATTGTACCCTATTTCTTATTTCTTGGTGTCTTACTATGGCCAGATACTCAATGATTTATATATATTTACATATATTTAATTTTATTTTTTAGAAAGATGTAGATATTGTAAATTTATTTAAATGTAATATATAATAAAACAGTGTATAAATATAATATACATTTATATATGATATAAATATAAAAATTTATATTTCTATAAATTATACATAAATTTAATCCTCAAACCCAACTTTTACCCATATTTGTAGATAAACTCAGGCACAGAGACCTCTGCTCTCAAGGAGCTTATACAGACATTGGACTACATGTCCCAGGTCTCACCAGCCTATGAATAAACTAAGGTCACAGTTCTTTCTTCATATGCAAATTATTATGGCACAAGCTTCCAACCTCCTTGACCGCCCCAAGTCTGATCTTTACCAGGCCCCTCCCTCCAGGTACCACTGGGAAATCTCTCAAATACACACATGCAGGTGGGCCCCAGAGCAGGACTCAGGTTCTCCCATTTAAACCTTTTGGTACCACGGTTTTGTTGCTGCCTCTCCAATGAATATGGAAAGGATGAGACTTTAGTTAGGGAAAGAATAGGGGCCCCAACTAGTTTCTGAGGGAATTTCAGGTATACAGACACTGGGACAGAACAACAGTAGAGATAAGGAAGAAAAATCAGACCCCCGTCCCAACTACTACGCTTAAAATGTTTTTTCTAATAATTACACTGTAACCACAGAAAACAGAAAATAACTACAAAAAATGATCAGGCCTTAATGGAGAAGTTAACTGTAAAGATTAACCAGACCTAGCAAAACATATCCATAGATCACAGATGTCATAAGAAACAAAGACTCTTGGGGCGCCTGGGTGGCACAGCAGTTAAGCGTCTGCCTTCGGCTCAGGGCGTGATCCCGGCGTTATGGGATCGAGCCCCACATCAGGCTCCTCCGCTGTGAGCCTGCTTCTTCCTCTCCCACTCCCCCTGCTTGTGTTCCCTCTCTAGCTGGCTGTCTCTATCCTGTCAAATAAATAAATAAAATCTTTAAAAAAAAAAAAAAGAAAGAAGCAAAGACTCTCACACAGTGTACACGTGTCATATCTAGTTCCAGACCACTGACCTAACCATGAGCAGGTTTCCTGGTAAAGTCCTAATAAAAGGGCAGAGATGAAAAGCCCTCATGGGCAATGCAGTCAGGACCCCTTTTACTCCTGAGAGCTTTTTCTGTATCCTTGCTTAATAAAACTCTATGGCTTTGCTAACTCTCCTTTGTCTGAGAGATTCATTGTTTGACTCTGTGAAACAAGAACCTCATTCTCCTGCTTCACCAGCAACGGCCTTTATGAAGGTCACTGCTCCACCAGCCTCAGCTGACCTCAGAACCATTGCTCACACCCATACTGTAGCCCTGAAAAGGAACACTGCTGTTACTTCCCTTAGCTCTTCTCTCAGAAACACAGTAAAGCTTTCAGTTCACTGGCATAAATCTCAGCTCAAAGTTGGTAAAGTGATTTGGTCTCAGGTCTCTCAGAGCAGGGACCTGTTCACCCTCACCCCTTGGCATCTCCATGCCTTGGAATCTAGACCCTAGAGAAAGATAAAGGACATTTCTTCCATTACCATATAACTATGTAAGTAAAAGACTCTTGGGAGCGGTTCCTTTTGGGCAGAAACAAGTTCTAGGTCTTCAACTTAGAAGGCAGAAATTGATTGGGAGTTTAAGGTAGCAAGTTCGAGAGCTTTCGAAGTAATATTAACATCCAGATACCTTGGGGCACAGGATCACAGCGAATTCCTGGAATCTTAAATTAACCATATCCTCACTGTGGGGTCCCACCCCCACCCCCAGCTTCAGCATTCTTCCCATAAAAACAATGCTTGATGCCCTTTGGAGGGAGTTGGGACATTTTAATTTGATGAGGATACGCAGTCTTTACCTTTTAGAGTGTTCTACAATCATTCCATGTAATGAGTGAACTGTGATTTTAAATGATGGTCCAGAAAAGAACATCTGTCTCACATTTTCAGTTACCGATCTGTGAATACATAGGCAAAATGAAGGAAGATGGAAGCTAGTATCTACTCACCTAATACTGATTAAAACATCAGTCTGTCCCACCTCACTTCTCACCACCAGCACATGTCTTTCCAACCTGGTCAGTTCATGTTTACTCCCCTCCCCAACATCCACCCCCTTCTCTTTCTTTCTCTTTTGTCTGAATTACCTGGGAAACTGTTACATTTGTAACTTTTCTTGCTTTTTTCTTTGAGACCTCATATGCTCCTACTTTGTTCTGTTTACTCATTAGCATGTGAATGCCAGGTTGACGTAGCTTGCAGGGGGAATGTGGTCTTCCAGTCTTCTACCTCAATCCTCGCAGGGTGCTCTATATACATTTTTCAACCTTACAAAATAAGGGCGAAAGCAGAGGAAGTCATTTTGAATGAATTAGTAACCCCAATGAAACAATAATGAAATATTTGGAGATTAAGAAATAAAATTGTTGCCTTTCTGTTTATTATCTAAGAATTTTTTCCAGGCTCTTTTAAAGCTGGCAAACTGTAAGAGACTATTAACTAGAGAGAACAAACTGAGGGTTGCTGGAGGGGAAGTGGGCGGGGGACTAAATGGGTGGTGGGTATTAAGGAGGGCACTTGCTTGTTGGGTGGAGCGCTGGGGGTTATATGTAAGTGATGAATCATTAAATTCTACTTGTGAAGCCAATATTACACTATATGTCAACTAAGTAGAATCTAAATAAAAACTTGAAACAAAAGCAAAAAACAAAACAAAAAAATAAAGCAAGTTTGTTCTGTTTTTCCAATAAGCATTTTTCTGCATTGTCTGCCAGATTTTGTTAGTCTTTCTTTGTTATTTCCCCTGTATGTGTTTTACTGTTTTTAATTTCAATTCCAGCATGTTATCATATAGTATTATATTAGATTGAGGTATACAATACAATGATTCACCAATTCTATACATTACTCACTGCTCAAATGGTAAGTGTGCTCTTTAATCCCCATCACCTATTTCCCCCATGACCCCAACCACCTCCTCTGGTGACCATCAGTTTGTTCTCTATAGATAAGAGTGTGTTTCTTTGTTTGACTCTTCTTTCCTTCCTGCCACCCCCCACCCCCCGTATTTGTTTGTTTTGTTTCTTAAATTCCACATATGAGTAAAATCATTGGTATTTGTCTTTCTCTGATTGACTTATTTAGCTTAGCATAATACTCTCTAGCTCCACCCATGTCATTGCAAATGGCAAGATTTCATTTTTTAAACATTTTGTTAAGTAGACTAAACACCCAGCTTGGAGCCCAGTGCGGGGCTTGAACTCATGACCCTGAGATCAAGACCTGAGCTGAGATCAAGAGTCAGACACTGAACCGACTGAGACACCCAGGTGCCCTGATTTCATTCTTTTTTATGGCTGAGTAATATCCCATTGTGTAATATATACATACCATATCTACTTTATCCATTCATCAGTTGGTAGACAGGCTGTTTCTTTAATTTGACTATTGTAGACAATGCTGCTATAAACATTGGGGTGCATGTATACTTTGAATTAGTATTTTTGTATTCTTTGGGTAAATGCCTAGTTAGTGCAATTGCTGGATCATAGTGTAGTTCTAAGTTTTGAGAACCTCTATACTATTTCCAGAGTGTCTACAACGGTTTGCATTCCCACCAACAGTGCAAGAGGGTTCCCCTTTCTCCACATCCTTGTGAACACCTCTTGTTTCTTGTGTTTTAGATTTCAGCCATTCTGACAAGTGTGAGGTGATATCTCATTGTATTTGATTGTATTTTCCTGATGATGAGCAGTGTTGAGCATCTTTTCATGTGTTTGTTGGCCATCTGGATGTCTTCCTTGAAGAATGTCTATTCATGTCTTTTGCCCATTTTGTAACTGGATTGTTTTTCAGGAGTTGAGTTGTATAAGTTCTTTATGTATTTTAGATATTAACCCTTTGTCAGATATGTAATTTGTAAATATCTTCTCCCATTCAGTAGGTTGTCTTTTAGTTTTGTTGGTTATATCTACTTTGCTGTGCCGAAGATTTTCCTTTTGATACAGTCCCAATAGTTTATTTATTTATTTTTTTTCTTCCCTTGCCTCAGGAGACATATGTATAAAGATGTTGCTATGGCCAATGTCAGAGAAATTACTGCCTGTGCTCTCTTCTAGGATTTTTATAGTTTCAAGTCTCACATGTGATCCTTGATACATTTTAAGTTTATTTTTGTATATGGTGAAAAAAGTGGTCCAGTTTCATTCTTTTGCATGTAGATGTCCAGTTTTCCCAACACAATTCTTTGAAGAGACTGTCTTTTTACCATTTTATGTTCTTGCCTATTTCTAGAAGATTAATTGACCATAAAGTTGTGGGTCCGTTTCTGGGTTTTCTGTTCTGTTCCATTGATCAATGTGTCTTTTTTTGTGCCAGTAGTGTACTGTCTTCATCACTACAGCTTTGTAATATAACTTGAAGTCCAGAATTGTGATGCCTCCAGCTTTGCTTTCTTTTTCAAGATTGCTTTGGCTCTTCAGGGTCTTCTGTGGTTCCACACAAATTTTAGGATTGTTTGTTCTAGCTCTGTGAAAAATGTTGTTGGTATTTTGATAGTGATAGCATTAAAACTGTAGATCTTTTTGGGTAGTATAGACGTATTAACAATATTTGTTCTTCTAATCCATGGGCGTGGAATGTTTTTCCATTTCTTTGTGTCATCTTCAATTTCTTTCATCAATGTTTTATAGTTTTCAGACTACAGGTCTTTCACCTCCTTGGTTAAGTTTATTCCTAGGTATTGAGTATGATGTTAGTGGTGGGTTTTTCGTATATGGCCTTCATGATGTTGATGTATGTTTCCTATAAACCTACTTGTTGAGGGTTTTTATCATGAATGGATGTTGTCCTTTCAAATGCTTTTTCTGCATCTGTTGAAATGATCATATGGTTTTTATCCTTTCTCTTACTGATGTAATGTAGCACATGGATTGATTTGTGACTATTGAATCACCCTTGCATCCCAGGAATAAATCCCACTTTATTGTGGTGAATAATTTTCTTAATGTATTGTTGGATTCAGTTTGCTAGTATTTTGTTGAGGATTTTTGCATCTATGTTCATCAGAATTATTGGTCTGTAGTTCTCTTTGTTTGTGGTATCCTTGCGTGGTTTCGGTAGCCAGGTGATATTGGCCTCATAGAATGAATTTGGAAGTTTTCCTTCCTCTTCTATTTTTGGGAAAAGTTTGAGAAGAATAGGTATTAGCTCTTCTTTAAATGTTTGGTGGAATTCACCTATGAAGCTATCTGTTCCTGGACTTTTTGTTTGTTGGTAGCTTTTGATTACTGATTCTACTTCATTGCTAGTAATTGATCTGTTGAAGTTTTGTATTTCTTCCTGCTTTAGTTTTGGTAGGTTACAGTTATATATTTGTAGGAATTTATCCATTTCCTCTAGGTTGTCTGATTTGTTGCCATATAATTATTCTCTGACAATCCTTTAGTATTTCTGTGGTGTCAGTTGTTATATCTGCTCTTTCATTTTTGATTTTGTTTATTTGAGTCCTCTCTCTTTTTTGTTTCGTGAGTCCTCTCTCTTTTTTGTTTCATGATTCTGGCTAGAGGTTTATCAATTTTGTTGATTTTTTGCAAAGAACCAGCTTCTGGTTTTATCGATTTGTTCTATTGTGGCTTTTTTGTTTTGTTTTGTTTTTAGTTTCTATATTATTTATTTCTGCTCCAATCCTTATTATTTCTTTCCTTCTGATGGTTTGGGTTTTGCTTGTTCCTGTTTTCCAGCTCCCTTAGGTGTTAGGTTAGGTTGTTTATTTGAGGTTTTTTTTTTTTTTTTTTTTTTTGCTTTTTGAGGTAGGCCTGTATTGCTATAAACTTCCCTCTTAGAACAGCTTTTGCTGTATCGCAAAGATTTTTGAACGGTTGCATTTTCATTTTCACTTGTCTCCATGCATTTTTAAATTTCTTCTTTGATTTCTTGGTTGACCCATTTGTTGTGTGATAGCATGTTATTTATCCTCCATGTATTTTTCTCTTTCTGGACTTTTTCTTGTGGTTGTTTTGTAGTTTCATAGCATCATGATCAGAAAAGATGCCTGGCATGACTTTGATCTTTTTAAATTTGTCGAGACTTGTTTTGTGACCTAATATGTGATGGACTCTGGAGAATATTCCATGTGCACTTGAAAAATGTGTATTCTCCTGGTTTAGGATAGAATGTTCTGAATATATCTGTTAAATCTATCTCACCCAGTGCGTCATTCAAAGCCACTCTTTGCTTGTTGGTTTTCTGTTTGGATGATCTGTCTATTGATGTAAGTGGGGTGTTAAAGTCCCCTACTATTATTGTATAACTATTGATTAGTTCCTTTATGTTTGTTATTAACCACTTAATATATTCGGGAGCTCCCATGTTGGGTGCATAAATATTTGTAATCGTTATATCTTCTTGTTGGATTAACCCCTTTATGATTATATAGTGTCCTTCTTTTTCTCTTTTTACAGTCTTCGTTTTAAAGTCTATTTTGTCTAATAAAATTACTGCCACCTGGCTTTCTTTTGACATCCATTTCAATGGTAAATGTTTCTCCACCCCCTCACTTTCTATCTGCAGGTGTCTTTAAGTCTGAAATGAGTCTCTTGTAGGCAGCATATAGGTGGATCTTGGTTTTTTTATCCACTCTATCACCCAATGTCTTTTGGTTGGAGCATTTAATTTATTTACATTCAAAGTAATTATTGATATACATGTTTTATAGTCATTTTGTTACTTGTATTGTAGTTGTTTTTGTAGTTTTTCTTTTGATCCTCTTCTCTTGCTTTCTTTCATGGTTTGCTTGCTTTCTTTAGTAATATACTTGGATTTCCTTCTCTTTATTCTTTGCATAGCTCTTACTGATCTTTGATATGTGGTTATCATTTGGTTTGTATATAACGTCTTCTATTTTTAGCAGCCTATATTAGGTTGATGGTTGCTTAAGCTTGAACCCATTCTTTACTACTCCCCCGCCCCCCGCCGCCAACCATGTTTTAAGTGTATGGTGTCATATTTTACATCCTTTTATTTTGTGAATCCCTGGAATGATTTTTCCTGATATACTTATTTTTACTGTTTGTGTTTCCTACTTTTCATACTTTTACTTATGGCCTTTACTTTCTACTCAAAGCATTCCCCTTAACATTTCCTGTGGGGCTAGGTTAGTGGTCATGAACTCCTTTAGTTTTTGTTTGTCTGAGAAATTCTTCATCTCTCCTTCTGTTCTGAATGATAGCCTTGCTGGGTAGAATATTCTTGGCTGCAGATTTTTTTTGTTTTAGCACTTTGAATATATCATGCCACTCCTTTCTGGCCTGCAAAAGTTTGTGCTGAAAAACCTGCTGATAGCCTTATGGGGTTTTCTTTGTATGTAACTATCTTCTTTTGTCTTGTTGCTTTTAAAATTTTATCTTTATCACTGCCTTTTGCCATTTTGATTACTATGTGTCTTGGTGTGCACCTCCTTGCATTGATTTTTCTGGGGATCTTGTCTGTTTCCTTCCCCACATCAGGGAAGTTTGAAGAAATAATAGCTGTCCCCTTTTTATTCTGTTCTTCTTCTGGGATCCCTGTAATACAAATGGTATTACACTTGATGGAGTCACTGAGTTCCCTAAGTGTATTCTCATTTCGCATATTTTTCTCTCAGTTTTTTCTCCTTGATTACATTACTCTGTCTTGCAGGTCATTAATTGTTCTTCTGCTTCCTCTAACCTACTATTTATTCCATCGTGTATTTTTAATTTCATTAATTGTGTTCTTCATCTCTTAGTTCTTTTTTTTTTTTATCTCTTTGTTAAGGATCTCACTGATGTCCTCCACTCTTTTCTCAAGCCCAGTGAGTTCTTTATGATCATTTCTTTCAATTCTCTATCAGGCATATTACTTATATTTGTTTTGCTTAGGTCTCTTGCTGTGGTTTTGCCCTCTTCTTTCATTTGGGACATATTCCTCTGTCTCCTCTGAGTCTGTTTCTCTATGTTATGAAAGTCAGGCATGTCTTCTGCTTGTGAAAGTAGTGGTCAGAATGCTCACTTTTAACAAGGTGGCACTGGTCCTCTACCACAGGGAACGTGCAGCTGCTGCAGAGATGAGGTCTAGCCAGGGCTGCTCCACAAAGTGCACATGGGGGCACAGTGCCCACAAACTGTGTAATGTTTTCTGGTTTCATCTGAGGATGAGGTGAGATTAGTGTCCTCCTATTCTGCCATCTTCCCAGCCTCTCTTCCACCTGTGTGTTTTTAGAATATTTATTATTTATGTCAAACTACAGTACTATCTTCAAGTAGAAGGCCAGATTTAATAGTTTTATGTTTAAGTAACTACCCTTCATTGTTTTTATGATTGTTCTATCTTCAAGTGACTCAAGCATAAGCAAATTGAAGGATAATTTTTTTAGGAGAGCATTTCTTTAATTTGCATGGATACCAGGGAACCCACAAAATTAAAAATGATTAACGTACTATTAAATAATTTTGATTAACCTTCTATTATTATTACTTTAATTAAAATATCTTGCAATGTTTTAATATGGACTACAAATGACCTCAAGTAGTACAATTTTATAAATAAGGGCAAAAATAACATGGCATATGGAATTACTTTGAAGTGCTATGTATGCAAATGACATGTTGCTACTACAAAATTAGCAGATTCTTTAAGCCTTCTAAACAGTCCTGTCTATATTATCCAAGTTCATTGACTTAGATTGGTAAATCTGTTTTCTGTCTTAACAAATTATTTCTGTGGAATGTATAAAAGAAAGTTTTCCTCTATACTGCCAGAATTCCAAACCAGGTAGCTGTAGTAAAAGGAGCTTTTAGAATATGATATGGATAACTGAAACAACTACTCTTCCTTGGCCCAGGTGTTTATTATGTGGGTGATAACATATATGATTAGTCTGAAAGACAAATGTCAGCACTATAATAGTCAGGACTGTTAATGGGAAGACAGTGAGCATAATTTCAGAGGAATAGGATGAACCATCCATGTTTTTACCATTGTTGGTCATTCCCTTTTTTTTCTATAGGTGCTGTGATTAGTTGGACAGACTTTTGCTGAATAACACAACTCAACAGTTACCCTTTTATAGAATTTTATAGATTGGTGGAACCCATAGATTAAAAAAATCTTAATGGAGAGGACTTTGGAAGTTGTCTAGCTGAACTTTGTCATATTATAGCTGAGGAAAATGAGGCCCAAAGCAATAAATGATGCTTTAAATTGCTGTATTTGCAGCAGAATTAGGTCTAGAATTAGGTCTTCTAGCTTCTGGGCCAATGTTCTTTTCACCATATTATGCTGCCTCCAGTGCATATCAAAGATGTAAATGGCTGATTTTAGGAGTTTCTAATAAAGAAAGGTGTTTCCTCCTAATTCCTGAATCATTGCCTTCTGTATATCTTGATATAAGACACATGAGTTCTTTTTAAATCCATTGCTCAAAATATCTGTGCCCCAAGCACTCACCACATCTTTAGACTCAGAGTAGAGTCTCCCTCAGTGGAAACAATTGATATTGGGTTGATCAAATAAGATAGTGGTCTCCAAAAATCTGGGCATGAATAGGTGGCAATTATTGATCAAGCTATCATTCATCCATGGCAATTGTAAGAATTAAGGACAATATATTAAAATTATCAGATAGCCAACTGCATTCAATTTAAAAATTTTAAGTTTGGTTTTTGCATTTTTTCTTCATTTTATATTTATGACATTGGGCACTGTTGGATACACAGTGATTTTTCCTCATAACATTACATTCTAGTGGAGACACTAGAATAAAACACACATATCTTTTATCAGTAAGTTGTGTAAAAAATAAAGCAGGGTAACAAGACAGAGAATTCCTGTAATGGGGCAGGGGTTAGTTAAATAAGGTCGTTAAGGAAGGTCTCTGAAAAAGTGGCATTTGAGCAGGGAATGGATGAGGAGACAGAACCAATAGGTAAAGATCTGAGGGAAGAACATTTCTGTCAGAAAAAAGAATATTTACAAAGGTCCTGAGGTAGGAATGGGCTTGGTGATAGCAGAAGTGGAGTGATGAAAGGGGAAGAGTAGTAGAAAATGAGATCACAGGAGTTCAGGAGCCAGGTCATGTGGGTAAGGTGGTAAGCTAATAGGGCCAGAGGAGACAGAGAAAGTTAAGAGATTATTATAATAATGTAAATGAGAGAAAATAATGGTAGACTAGGCAGGTTGGGGTGGAAATGGAGGTGATGAAAAGTGGCAGACTTGGAATGCATCTTAAAGGTTAGCTGATGGTGTCTGCTGAAGGACTGAGTGTAGGAAAAAATGTGAAAATGTGGCAGACAGACTTTAAGGTGGTCCCCATAACCCACTGCCTCCTGGTGTTCATGCCCTTGTGTGATCCCCTCCCTTTGAGCATACGTTGGACTGTGACTAACTTCTAACCAATAGAATATGCCAAAGGTAATGGGATGTTACATCTGTGACTATATAAGACTCCACCTTGCTACCAGGCTCTTTCTTCCTCCCTTTTAGCTTTCAAAAAGCAAGTTACTGTGTTATCAGAGGGCCCACAGAGAGGGCAATGTGGCGAAGAACTGTGAGTGAGCTCTAGGAGCTGGGAGTGAGAGCTAGCAAGAGGCCAGGGCCCTCAGTCTCACAACCACAGGAACTTAATGCTGCTAACAACCTTGTGAGATTGGAAGTGGATCACCAGCCAAGTTTTAAGATAAGAACAAAATGCTGGTTGACACCTTGATTGTAGCCTTGCAGAACCTTGCAGAACTCCTGACCTGTGAAAACTATGCGATAATAAATGTGTGTTTTTTTAAGCTACTAAATTCGTGATGATTTATTATATAGCAATAGAAGTGTAACACACATGGGATGTTTAATTCAACTCTTCTAGTCTTAGTGTCACAAAGTGTTAAAACAATAAGAAAGCCATTATCCTCAAACATGGCCCACTTGTTTTACAGATTAGAGAAACAATGCCACAGAGAGTCAAATGACTTATCTGAGGCCACATGGATCACTAGCAATTAGAATCCTCCTTCCCTCTTCCGCATCTGTAGCTCTTCCTGCTGCAGTATGCTGCCTCCTAAGTATTACACATGACACGTTTTTTTGTTTTTGTTTATTTTGTTGTCGGCTTTTTTTTCCTATTAGTCTGTATAAAGTACTTTATGCTAGTTTATTAAGAGTTAGAATTTTTCTTCATTTGATCCATGAACTTGTGAGTTAGCATTCTTGAGTTAGAAAAAGATGTCTTTCTTTACCTTATCAGGGAGATCTGTCCCATGTGTGATTCATATGAGTTCCTAACCTTTAACCTGTGATAACCTCCATCGTGAAAATGAACTGGCTTGGGGTTAGAGAGAACTATTTAGAGTCCCCCAAATATAGCTAATTTTAAAACTTCCTGGGTGGCACAGTCAGTTAAATGTCCGACTCTTGGTTGTGATTTCAGAGGTGTGAGACAGAGGCTCACATCGGCTCCCTGCTCAGTGCGGAGTCTGCTTGAGATTCTCTTTCCCTCTTCCTCTGCCCCTCCCACTTGTGTGCTCTCTCTCTCAAAATAAAAAAATAAATCTTTAAAAAAAGAGAACAGAACTAAAACTTCCTGCCCAGTCATAGCAACTCTCCTCTCTCCCATAAATCCTTTGGATATCAGGAAACCCTTGTCCCTGTTTATGTGGCCTCTCCTGAGAGACACAGTCACAGTATGGGTCACTGGAGAGCCATTGGGTTGAAGTGATAGAAAACAAGAAAATAGAAAATATTTTCAAGAAAGAAAGGAAGGAAGGGGAAAAAAAAGAAGAAAGAAAGAAAGAGAGGGAAAGAAGAAAGAAGAAAGAAAGAAAGAAAGAAAGAAAGAAAGAAAGAAAGAAAGAGAGAAATAAGGAAAGAAAGAAAACAAAAGAAAGAAAGAAAAAGAAAACCATGTAAAACAGTACAACCTACAATTCCAGTAACCCGTCATGCCCATGATTGAAAACATGGGCCTTGAGCAGCCCTGGGACAAGAACATCTTTCATTAACTGCATAGCAGTTGTCAAACCTGGTGGAAACATCTTACACTGCTTCTGTGTCCATTGTCAGAGAGACAGGAACTGGGATTTTAGATAATGTAACTTTGGAAGTTGTTCTTTATGCAGTTCATGGAGTATTGGCAGGGTTTAGCGAACAGCCTCGTCATGTTGGGACACTTTAATACTCTCATGGCAATCATCCTCCTATTTTGCTGCTCTTCTTTCACATCATGTTCCTACAAATTACTATAAATGACTATTTTCATTCTTTTAATACTGGGATGAGAAAATGGAATTCTTTTCTTCTGTGTATGAGCCAAGGAATACTCTGTGTCAAGGCTGATGGAGTGAAATAGGCAACAGGGATAGAGTAAAAGACAGATCAACATCCATGTGCAGTGGACAACCAAATATTTTTCTATAGATTACAGTAACTTGAGGGTGACTTTGGATGAACTGAATCTTGTAAATCATTTTGGCTTAAGTTACCAAACTCTAAGTTGGACTGCTATTCTGCTACTTGATACAAGCAAATACTAGCAGTCACATTTTATGTGGAAATGTTTCACCTGGCCTAAGTACATATGAATATTTATAGCAATTCTGAAGATAATTTGAGATTACTAAATTTCTCCTATTCCTTTTGCTGTGAAGATCTCCCCCCCACCCCACTCTCTGTCATCCTGCAAAAATACTGTCTTTATTTGCCAAGATCCTGACATTAGAAAATTAACTACTGCATTCTTTGTTTATTTGTTGTTTGACTAAAATGTAAATAACTCAGGAATGATAACAAATGAAGTTTTGTCAGCTATTTATACATGAATGTGAGTCTACCCTGTTGTTTTCTGGAAGGGGTTAGGTAAAGGATGAGAAGCTGGTTAGTAGTGGGGGAATTTATATGGGGTGTACTTGGAGGGCTTATGTTACGGGGATACACTTACAGAGGGTCGAGCAGAAGGAAGAGTTCTGAAGACCAAATCAGCCCACCTGACAGTCTGCCTGGCCAGGCAGGAGACTGCCATAATCTCAGCCTAGCTTCTCTCCTGATCCTTGTAAAAGATGGTAGATGTCTGAACAAGCTCAGAAACCTAAATAACAATTATGATGTGCCACTCAAGAGCCACACCTTCTTGCACATTATTTAGTAACGTAAATATTATCCTGTAGAGTTCCATGTATTCAAAACTATCAAAAGCACACTATAGTTTTGGGTGACAAAAGCATGTTCTATGGTACTACCTTCTTGTCTGATGAGGGTATATTACTGATGATATGCCTATTTTGCTGTATGTAGACAATGCATAAATGTAGTTACATTTTCTGAATTTCCATATTTCTGAGGAAATCTAATTTTCGGTGTGGGCACTTTGTATTGTATTTGAAAACATGGTCATGATTGAATTTGTCAGTTCGATTAAACAAATAATTGATTTAGTGAAATATTATTTCAATTTGGGTATTTATATTCCATTGCTTAAAAGCAAATATAAGCAAAATTAACCAAAACCAAAACAAAATCCCAAACACTAAGCTTGCCAGTTAACTGTCAAAAAAGTTGAGGCATTGAAAAGCAGATTATTGGCAATATCTATGTGAATTTTTGTGAATCTACCAAGAGTTGAAGGAACTTGATTATAATTAACTTGATTTTAAGAATTCATCCCTAAGGGGCGCCTGGGTGGCTCAGTCGTTAAGCGTCTGCCTTCGGCTCAGGTCATGATCCCAGGGTTCTGGGATCGAGCCCCGCTTTGGGCTCCCTGCTCAGCGGGAAGCCTGCTTCACCCTCTCCCACTCCCCTTGCTTGTGTTCCCTCTCTCGCTGCCTCTCTCTGTGTCAAGTAAATAAATAAAATCTTTAAAAAAAAAAGAATTTGATCCTAAAATATGTATTTATAAATATTTCTCTCTGTAATGGGGGAATAACTTGTACAGTTATGAGGGTTAAAATGTCATCATATATTTTATACAATACCAAGAATGAACCTTAATATAAACGGTAGACTTTGGATGATAATGATGTATCAATGTAGGTTCATCAGTTGTAACACATGTCCCACTCTGGTGGGGGATATTGATAATGAGGGAGGCTGTGCACGTGTGGGAGCTGGGAGCATATGGAAAATCTCTGTATCTTCTGCTCAGTTTTGCTGTGAATGTAAAACTGCTCTAAAAAAATTAAGTCTATTAAAAAAAGAAAGAGAAAGAAAGAGAGAGAGAGAAACAAAGAAAGAGGAAGAAGGAAAGAAAGAAAGAAAGAAAGAAAGAAAGAAAGAAAGAAAGAAAGAAAAGAGAAAAGAAAAGAAGCCCAGACTTAACAATGTGGACTTTTCGCCAAGGGGGCAGTAATGATGAAAATGCAGAAAACAAGCAAACAAAAAAGTTAGAGTGTATGAAAAAAAAAAACCCAGAAAAGTAATGATTGCAATTGACTAGGAAAAACTCAGAAAGGTTTGGCTGAACTCTTTAGGTGCCAAAGTTTAATTCATGAATTAAGCTCTCCTTCGTTTATACCGAGATCAGTTTTAATTAGTGGACCAAAATAGAGGCCTTTATGCATCAGTTTATTTTTCTTATATAATTCATCTTAACATTTAAGTCCTACGAAAATAGCTCAAGACTAATTTGCTTAGGAAAACTGAGACACATAACAGATTTTTTGGTCTTAATACCTTGGCACAAAGTATCCATAGTTATTATTACTGCAGAATTAAGCATACTTTCAGAAATCTGGCAATGTACAATTGGGGAAATTCCAAAATTATCTATTGGACATTGTTTCAGAGAATAAAAATAAATCTTTCCCTCTAACACCAATTATCTATAGTGTTCTTACACTCTAAATAAATAACCAAATTAATCATCCTCACCCTTAAATTAAATTTGTAGAGTTCTCATTTTTTACAAGAATATCTGGCTTCCGTTAGCATCTTTTAGTGAACTTGCCTATGCTGAGCAAAATATTTGAATCTAATAAACAATTGGTTAAAATGCATTCCCCTGCACTGGGATAGGATTTTTTTTTTTATATAATTATTTAGTTTCATTTTTTAATCAGCAGCTTCATCCTGGGCTGGTTAGAGTCAGAGCTCTGACCTACTGCTTTGACCTTAAGACTGCACAATCCTATAATTATGATGCCCATATATATATGCAGAGGCAAGGAGCTCATTATTGTATTTATTTTTAGAATATATATAATAATCAGGTTTATAAAGGTTGCAATGAATCATTGGCTACCAATAGTTTCATTTATTAGTAAATAATAATTTATCATGATTAAATGGGATTAGAATGTTTTTGTTTCCATAGTTAAAAAAAAACAGTGAAGAAAGAAAAATAAACCAAACTGTAATAAATATAAGCTACTTAAAACAGCATTTAAAATACAATTTTGTGTGGAATTTAAAATTGCAAAATGCTTCATTACTTATACTTTTTTGGGGAATTTTTCCCAAATAGAAAAATCAATTATTATGGTATCATAGGTATTATTGAAAATGTGTTCATACTTGATAGCATTAAATATTTAAATCAAATATTAGCCTTATTTAAACTGTAAGGAAAATGACCTCGGGAACCGATGGCTTAATAAAAACAACAATACTTTTTACATTTTTCTCGGACTTTTGCTGGTAGCATAATTTCTACCTAAAATGTACTCCACTTCCATATCCCAACCTTTCATGGCCATCACAAATGCAAAGCCATCCTCAAGGCCTTTCCTAATTCTTTCTACTTCACCTAATTTCCTTCTTTGGACCTCCATTGGTAGTGTACCTGAAAAATACTTTGTCAGTTACAACGGTTTTTCAATTTTAAGCAACAGAGACTGTGACAGTGGCTTAAAAAGATAAGGTTTTATTTTTTTCACATAACACAGAACCTGGGAGGAGATGGCTGATGAATATATGTCAGCAGCTTAGTGATATCAGGACCAGCATCATTGTGATTCTCTTGTTCTTTCCCATTTGGTTTCAAGATGGCTGCTCTATCTGATCTTGCTAAGTTCCATCCTTGATGTTTCCCACCTTTGGCAAACTAGGAAAAAAAGAAGCCATCATAAGAGGGGATGAAGCATCCATGTCTTTTTTTTTTTTTCCTGAATGAATGTATGTGTAACAAAATTAAAATATTTTAATTTAGCAACATGCATTTTAATCAATAATGAGCAACATAAGAAAACATGTATTTCATTTGTAAATAAAAATTACAAATGGCCTGTATTTTGGAATAATTTGTACTTTGGGGGGGAATGTATTAATTCTGATGTATGAGGGGGAAAGAGAGAAAAAGAGGTGGATTTTCGTTTTTTACGATCATACAATTTTTTCTTTTTTACAACTGTTATGAAATGAAGATCTACATTTAGATTTTTCAAATTTCCAACAAAAGTTCCTTCCAACTTTTCCTTTTCCAACCAAAGTCTTCATGTTATATACTTTAAATATAAGTGTTTTGGTTTCAAAATGATCATTCTTTTATATTAAATACAGACCCTGGGAAACAATACTAATATACTTCTGTGTAAAGGGCCTTGTTAAACACAACCATTTCTTAAAACTATTATTGGCTCCTGCCTTCTCTGTCTTTTTCTTGGCATTTTTTTCTTTTTGGCAGTGAAGATAGGTAGGTTTGCACCAGTTGTGAAACTGGACCTGAGTGTATTATAGTTACAAATGGCCCTCAGAAGGAGACCTAGAAATGCCTGAGGTATCAGTAGCCAAACCTGGCCTGGATTTAAGCAGCAAAACGGAAGGGGCTCTTGAAGTGCCTTGTTGGTAGCCACCTTGCCTTCTCAGGTACTAGACTAAGAACTTACTGAGAGTCAGTGATCCTTGAGGAGTCAAGTTCCTTTCAT
Organism: Ursus maritimus; assembly: GCF_017311325.1. Taxonomy (NCBI): domain Eukaryota; kingdom Metazoa; phylum Chordata; class Mammalia; order Carnivora; family Ursidae; genus Ursus; species Ursus maritimus. The sequence continues at coordinate 43,690,036 of NW_024423343.1, forward strand.
GGAATGTGGATGTTTCCTGGTGATTCTGGGCTACTTAAATCCCAGAGTTGACTTATGTCTCCAGTGCTGGTGATGGTCCAGAGATTATGAATGTCTGGATGATGGCAAAAGATTTCTTCAGATTTATCTGTGTCTGGCTAGAGTGAATAGAGTTAAAGTCATATTGACCTTGAACTCAATAGTGAGTCTAAGGGCCTATTATATTATTCCTTTTTACCTAGTAGCCCTTTCAGTGTAAATGTTTCATTAATTCTGAAAAAATTTAAAAGACCAAAGAAATGTTTTAAAAACTGTTATTACAGTAATAATACAGAAACCATCTGGGACTGAGTAAAAATAATCATTATGAATGAAAGCTATAGATATGTTTTTAGTCCTTAAAATGTGTTAAGGTTTTAGAAAAGTCTTAGGAGTAATTTGCCGTAATTGGAAGTGCTTTCAAGTATTTGGATGAAAGGTACTTTGGGAAATATAAAGGATGAGCTCTCTAGTTCATAATAATAGTAATTATTTGGCACTTTTATATAAGGAGTTCAATGCACATTAGATACATTAAATATCCCAACAGGCAGCCTCTTTCCTAGATGACCGAATAGACAGGAACTGACTCATAGAAGTTCACAGGACAAGTTACCAACATAATTTGAATTTTAATCTGTGACTTATTCCTAGTCCAGGTATCTACCTATAGTTATAAACCTATGAGGCACACACTTATTAACATTTGTCCAGTGGTGACTATGTACCAAGCACTGTAATATGTGCCAGGTCTAAAGATGAATTATACCTAGTTCTGCCTACAAGAAGCTCATAGCCATTCTGTGTTCACCTACTCACGTTGCAGCTGCCCATATGGTTATCCTGGAAGGGGCAGTAGCCTCTTGGGCTTTACCCTGCCTCCAGCCTGGTTATCTGTCATAAAATAAATATGAGAAATATGTTTTAGAAGTAGAGAGTTGCTTAGGCTCTTTGTGTATCATATACTAAAAATACAAATGTACCTGGATATGTGGGGTGGGACCATGACTTTTTTTTATGTGAATGTGTAGAAATACCCTTTTTGGAAGTTTTCAAATATTAAATTATTGGCCAAATATACTATCACTGTTTTTTAAAATTATTTTCTTCTTTTCATTGAAATAGTAAATGTTCCTCTGTTCTTGGGTCAGTTGGTTCTAAGCTAGTTGGTTCTTGCCACCTGGTATGCTTCCCAGGTTGTCTTCCTCTCATAATTTTTTTTTATGTTTTTTTCTGACTTTGAAGATCAAAGGTTCTTAGAAAAATCTTTTCCCCTTTTCTGTGTGATAGATAATCCAATGATCATCTGTTAACTTCCTTGTCTTCCAAACACAGATTCCTTTGTTAGATAAGAAGAACTGATAAATGGATGCATCTCAACTTTCATATTCCCTGAGGCCCTAATTTATTCCTGGAGATGCATGATGACTCTTCAGTTTCCGTGGACACTGGGCATAAACTTCTTGAAAGAATGAAACAGCTATCAATGACAATCCAAGGTAGTAATTCTTACTGTTCATCAACTTTTCATATTATATGTTGATACTATAGTATATTCATAGCCCAATTAAATGGTTTCTAAAAAGATATTTGGAACAGACTGGTGGTTGCCAGAGGTGGGGGGTGGGCGGTGGGCAAAATGGGTGAAGGAAGTCAAAAGGTACAAGCTTCCAGTTATAAAATAAGTAAGTCATGGGGATGTACTGTACAGCATAGTGACTGTAGTTGATAATACTGTATTGCATATTTGAAAGTTGTTAAGAAAGTAGATGTTAAAAGTTCTCATCACAAGAGAAGCCACCTAGGTGGCTCAGTCAGTTAGGTGTCTGCCTTCGGCTCAGGTCCTGATCCCGGGATCCTGGAATTGAGCGCTATATTGCGCTCCCTGATCTGCAGGGAGTCTGGTTCTCCCTCTCCCTCTCCCCCAACCACCCTGTGTGTGTGTCATTCTCTCTCACTCACTCTCTCTCTCTCAAATAAATAAATAAAATCTTAAAAAAAAGTTCTCATCACAAGAAAAATAAATTCTGCAATTACGTATGGTAACAGATATTAACTAGACTTATGGTGGGGATCATTTCACAATACATACAAATATCAAATCATTATGGTACACCTGAAACTAATATAATGCATACAAATTATACCTCAATAAAAAAATTAAATTTGGTGTGAAGTCATGTCCAAAAAACCCCACAGATATTTGAGGGTATTTTTACCATTGTTCCCTTTCAGCAGAGTTAATTAAGAAATGATTGTATGGTTACACGTGTCTCCGGAATGAGCTTTGTACATATATTTTAATGTGGGTGTATTGTGCTAGAAATTTACAATAATTCTGATAAAAGAATGAAGCTTTACCATGAAGCTCAGACTCTAAAATACAGAAGCTTTCCATTTTCCATGTGCTAGGTTTTGCTTACCTCCTCCTTGCTCTCTACCTCATGTTGGAGATTGATCAGCATCTTCACTTGGTTTAAAGAGACATCAGCTTAAGCAGAGATGATTTCCTCTATTCCCACCCAGATGACTTGCTGTTGGTTTTTCTCTTCTATGTTTGTTAAGAAGGTTAATTAAAATTTTTACTCTAAATAGAAGTAATAAAATCTTTTCCCCTCAGTTTTTGCTAGGCTGTAAGTGGACTATTGAGGAAGAAGTTAAGCAGGAAGATAACATCATGAAGATATTGCACTGTTACCAATAATAGGAACAGTTAATATTTTTTCATATTCCTTAACTAGCCAAAAATTTATATTCTATTTGAGTATCATATTTGACAGAGAATTACACAACTACATTTCTTTACCTCCACACTGAATTTCTTCCAGTGAAATTAGCCAATCAACAAATGGCAACTTAATCCATTTAGAATGCAAATTCACTGGGCAATTTCTCTTATTTTCACCGAGCAAACTAAATTCTTCCTCTTTACTTCTGTTCATCAAAGTGTATACCCTATGAGTTCAGAAAGGAGAACAAAATCCATTGTTTATTTTTTGGGTTCTCAACATCATTCATTGTGAAGATAAGGGTCAGCCAGCCACTTCTGGAATTTATGTTGTGATAATATGGTGCTGCTCAGGTGAATGACCTCTTGTGACTTCAGGGCTTGTTTATAAAGAATTCTCGTGGATATAAGAACCTGGAGTACTTGCCTACAATAGCTCTTCATCCTATCTTAAATTCTTTAAGCCTTTTCTTTATTTCAGTAATATTCAGATATTGTTCCCTTTAAGGGGGGTAAGACACTTTTATAGTGTCAAATAACTTCAAGTCATACAATAAATTATTAAATAATGAAGCTGATTTTTGACAGTTTTAATAATTATTATTAATCATGCATTCATTCTAAAAATATTTCTTGAATGTCTTTTATGTGCCCAGACTGTCCCAATTTGAAGATTCTAAGTATTTCAATGATTTCTATTTTTATAGACTACTGATTTTAGCCCATAAAGTAGTCTTGTCTATTTAGGATCCAAAGCAGGGAGGAGAATAGGATTTTCCAGTAGCTCTCCAAGGCTTGTGTGTTAGGTCTGCAAGTCAGTGGGGTGCAAGAGGGTCGGAGGGAAAGTGCAGAGCCTCGTACAAAGCGTGTGCCCAGTAGACGTCAGTTCTCTGTCCTCCCTCCATAGCTTTTCTTCTCCTGTGGCAGAAAGGATTACTATCCCCAACCCTGAGTTTGTCACAGTGTATGTAAGCCTTACCGGGTAGGGATCTTGTCTGTTCTGTCACTTATGTATTTCTGTTTCTTGGACAGTGCCTGCTACCTCGCAGGAGCTGCATAAATGAGTGTGGACAGGCAGTCAAGACGCGCCCCCTCCCAGCTCTGCTGAGAGCCTGTGGAAGGCAGTGCTCCTCTTCAGACCCCCTCAGTGTAAGCAACACTTCCTCTCCTCCTTTCTTCTCCCAACTTCTCTGGTCATCTCAAGGTTGATGAGCGCAGGAGGGACTTACACTTCATACAGAGATTGATAAACCATACTTCATGTTTTTCCTCAGTTTACCTCTTCTTTCATTGCTCTCTAATTTGATTAATTTATGTTTATTTCTTTAACATTGATGGTATAACAGAATACCTGAGGCCCAATTCCATAGTCCTAACTCCTAAAAAATCTTATTCTGAACAGAATAACAAAATTTAAATAAGTTTTGTTGGTCAAAGGGAGAAGGTAAACCACAGAGACTTGTTCTGTGTCTATATTTTATTGGTGCTTATTTCAGTTCACCTAAAGATCTAGAGAATTATTAAAGAAAAGCAGGCACTTCAAACTTAAGTTTTACTCATACATTTTTAGGAATTACAGTGGTTCTGAAGAATGCATGAAGGCTTTTACTACATGGTGGGGTAAGGTTTCATTAATTGCAGTCTGAATATCTAGTACTTGAAAAGAAATGCACCCTACAAAACTGGCATCTGGGTTTACAATAATACCTCTGAACTAGCAATGTAATAGCGTCAACACAAAATTGCCCATAATCTGTACTCCCTATATGCTTAAGCTATTTCATACTATTTCTACTCTGTGGATGCTGGGTAGCTGATGACTGTGGAGAATCACTCAGCCATGGTTGATCTGAGAAGATAATAGATTTTGTTTGCAGTTCTTTATTGCTCTCTTCATTCTCAAGAAGGAATTGAGCTGTGTACAGAGTTGCTGAGACAGTGCAGGTACGACCTTGTACGGTAGCATGACTGAGGAGGCTATTTGAAGCCAGGTGTGAGAAGGTGGAGTCCATTAGGAAATTACTACTGGTCAAGATTTTAGTTTCTTAACTCTCAGGTCCAGAAACTCAGTAAAATGCTTCCCCAGAGGTCTAAACCTTAATTTCTTTGTCTGTAAAATGGGCATAATGATTATATTTACTTACAGGGGTTTGCTGTGAGAATTAAATAAATTGGTGTATTTAAAGTGCTTAAAGGAACATCAGGCACGCATCAAATGCTCTGTAGGCGTTAGCTATTATTTTTTTATTGTTATAACTACATCGTATTTTCTAAACTCAAGGGATCTAATTTGTACTGTTATTGTAATTTGCAGAGAGGCATATTCCTTTCCAGGGAAAAGAATACTTCCTAATACTCTCTCTGTCCAGCACCATGTGATCTGCAAAATTAAATGAATTAATACCAGATTACTTGGTGAAAATTAAATGGAAGAAAGTAAGTTAGATGGCTTTAAAGGATTTTTCAAGTAAGTGTGGCAAAGCTAAATGATATATTTACTATGGTGAACTTCCTAGGGCTACCTGTCAGGTAGTTCTGTTTTCCTTGGATGCAGACAACTTTCCGTCTCTGTCTCAGTCTCGTCTCCTTTCCTTCCTTGGTCCCTCTCTCCTCAGAAGGGACTACATCTTTCATAAGAGGGTTTAATCTTGTTAGAGAGCTAAGACAGCCACAGATATATTGTGGCTTTGGGTCTAGATTTTAGAATATCACTATTTTGGGTCCTCTAGCCACCTGCCAAATGACCACACATTGTGCTATATTATATCTAAATCTTTAACCCAGAGAGCAGAAATGGAAGTGTGAAATTTGCCATTATTGACTTTATGAAGATGGGAAGAAAATTCATAAGATAATCACTGTTCAACCACTTCTACTTTTTTTAATTACTGAAGTTGAATCATGCCTCTTTCATTAGATATAGTCTTTCATGTTATTTTTGCATATGAAAAGGCTTAGCTCTCCAGTTGTAATGCTGAAATGTATCTCAATTATTGGATGTTCTAACTTTTCCCTTATTTACATCCACTCTCTATCAGTGTCATTATGCTTTCTGCCATATGTGACATTCATATTAAGTAAACATAACTGATGACCAAAATTTAATCAGCTTCCAAAGAATTTTTATTGTAAAGTACTGCCGGGAAGGGGAGTGGAAGAAATGAGAGGGGTGGTTTGCTTCAGCAGTCATACCACTTTGTGTTTGATCCTGAAAAAAATCAATGCCTGGGAAAAGTCAAATGTTACTTCTTTCTGATGAAAGAAACTTAATTATGATTGATTATTAGTTTGCTAGGGCTGCTGTAACAAAGTACCACAAACTGGGTGGCTCAGAAGAGCAGTTTATTGTCCCACAGTTCTGGAGGCTGGAAGTTGAAATCGCAGTGTGGCCAGCTTGGTTCTTTCTGAAGGCTGCGACGGAGTCTGTTCCCTGTCTCTGTCCCGGCTTCTGGTGGTTTGTTAGCAATCTTTGGGGTTCCTTAACTTACAGACCCTTACTTTTTTTTTTAATTTAATTTTATTTATTCATTTGTCAGAGAGAGAGAGCACAAGCAGGGGGAGCAGCAGGCAGAGGGAGAAGCAGGCTCCCCGCTGAGCAAAGAGCCTGATGTGGGATTTGATCTCAAGACCCTGGGATCATGACCTGAGTCTAAGGTAGATGCCTAACTGACTGAGCCACCCAGGCATCCTCAGACCCCTACTTTTATCTTCACATGGCATTCTTCTTGACTGTGTGTTTTTTCCCAAATTTACCCTTACCAGTCATATCCAAATAAGGGCCTGCCTCACTCCAGTATGAACTCATCTTAATTAATTACACGGATTGCATTAATTGCATTCATTGCAAGGATCCTATTGCATAACATCACATTCTATGGTACCAGGGTTAGAAGTCAATGTATGAGTTGTGGGGGGACATAATTCAACCCATTCATAATTATAGTCCTCAAATCCCATTTTTAAATGCTCATGAGCAATGGGACCTGTCCCTTGGGCTTGTGTCTCACTTAAAGTATAAAGAAAAAATTATCAAACAAAAATAAACAAATGAACCGACAGGCCAACAACCTACTGCCTGCCAGAGAGCTTGTTGCAGAGTTGACAAGTTGACCAAGATAGACTTCGTTTCATAAGCACCAATTCAGAAATGATATTCTCTTATGTCCTGACAAGTATCTAACACCCAATAAATTATAATGTGGCAAATAAGTTCTAAAAAAAAAAAGAGTAAGCAGACAAAAGAGAAAAGATCAAATTTGGAAATCTTCAGATTTTATATAATCTTAGTAGGAAACTGTAAGGGTGCCGCCCATCCTGCATTCTGTGGAATTGTTCCAGTCATACCAAGAAAATCTTATACCTTATAAACTTTACTTTCATATCTAAATAAAACCTTATTATTTACTAGAGTGATAAAACAAGTTATTGGTGACGACTTATCACATTACCACCTTGTTTTTGCCTGGCACATACTGTAAAAAGTGTGAGTAACTGAAGATATTTTTAGCAGTTACCCTTTAGAGGATATGACATTTAAAAGTAAATGACTTTTAATTTTAATGTGTTGGCTATTTTTTTTAAAAGGTAGAGATGAGATGAGTGTTTGGTTTGATAGCCAGCTTTACTCTGATATGTCTGTCTCTCATAAGATACATTTGGAGTCTCAGTTATAATGAGAAAAGGACAAGTTATGTTTTTATCCTTTTATCCAAATTATAATCTTTAATAATCATTTGAAAATTACTGGAAACAGATGCTTTTTTTTTTTTGGAGGAGACATCTTACTCTGAGATATCTTAGTATGATATGGACAGTTTTTAGGATTATTGATGTTTGATGCCTATCACCTAAAAAAGTATATCTGGAAACTGTGCGATGTTATTCTTACTAATCATAACAGTCTGGAGAATCTTGCAAAGCAGTAATACCCATTAAGTCATAGCTGCCACATGGGCTACTACTTCCTGAAACCCTGTACTTCCTCATTTAAACTGAAAACAGTTTTTGAGAGCACGCTAGTCTTTTCATAAACAAGTAGTTTAAATTTCAAAAGGTTGGGTGTCCACTTTTTTGAAAGCTTCTATGATATAAATACTAGATATAGTATCTACGACTTCTATGATACTCAAAAGCAGTTTGAGTTTTTCACTTTTTGATTCATGATTTGGTTCTTGTGGACACTGAGTAGTAGTGAACTCAAAATATTCTTATATTCATGATAAAATACATGTTTTCAGAAACATCCAGATCATAATCTATTTCTATTTGTTTATAGATTTTATTCCCTTTATGAAGGCAAAAAGCCATTCAATACAGTTCTTCAGAAATGCTGACAAAAATCACAAGTACTGACAAAAATTTAGAAGGATTATTAGTTATCTTCTTTGAATTATATGCACCATTTTAATCAAACACTTCCTTAGTTCTTCAATCAACCTTAGCAGTGGTACCTAAAAGTACCAATGTTGTGTCTAGTTATAGCCCAGGAGTATCAACTGAACACTGACTTCTAGCAAGCTGTCCAGGTGATTCTAGCAACACAGTAAGTTTGGGGATAGCAAAGCCTTTCTCATCCTATTCCTTCTTCTTTGCTAAGAGGATTCCTATTTGGATATTCTTTGGAAATGTTATGATCTCAGGGAAAATGGTTCTAGTTTTTGGCCTAAGAACAAGCACATGACCCAGTTATGACCAATGAAGTGTAAGGGAAAATCTTCTAGGGGTCTCCTAGGGAATATTTTCCTTTCTGATAAGAGACAGCACACTAAGAGAAGCTCTTGGACCTGTACCACTAGCTATTTCTGTCTTTGAATGTGGTTACACAAAGAAGTGGTGCTTGGGACTCCTGCAATGATCTTGCAACCCAGAAAAGTCCAAGAGAATAACTTTTTTAAAAATTTTAATTCCAATGTAGTTAACATACAGTATTATATTAGTTTCGGGTGTACAATATAGTGATTCAATGATTCCATATATTACTCAGTGCTCTTAAGATAAGTGTACTCTTAATCCCCTTCACTTATTTCATCCCCCAACCCCCCACCTTCTCTCTGGTAACCACCGGTTTGTTTTCTATAGTTAAGAGTCTGGTTTTTGGTTTGTCTCTCTTTTTCTTTTTTTCCCTTTATTCATTTGTTTTTTTCCTTAAATTCCACAAATGGATGAAATCCTATGTACTCTGCCTTTCTCTGACTGGCTTGGTTCCCTTAGTATTATACTCTCTAGATCCATCCATGTTGTTGCAACTGGCAAAATTTCATTCCTTTTTATAGCTGAATAACATTCCATTGTATATAGATACCACTTCTTCTTTATCCATTCATGTATTGATGAACACTTGTGCTACTTCCATAATTCAGCTATTGTAGATAATGCTGCAGTAAACATAGGGGTGCATATATCTCTTCAAGTTAGTGGGTTCATATATTTTGGGTAAATACCCAGTAGTGCAATTGCTGGATAATATGGTATTTTTAATTTTTAATTTTTTGAGGAACCCCCACGCTTTCTTCCACAGTGGCTACACCAGTTTGCATTCATATCAACAGTGCAAGAGGGTTCCTTTTTCTCCACATCTTTGCCAACACTTGTTATTTCTTACATTTTTATTTTTAGCCGTCCTGACAGATATGAGGTGATATCTCATTGTGGTTTTGATTTACATTTCCTTGATGATGAATGATGTTGAGAATCTTTTCCTGTGTCTGTTGGTCATCTGAATATCTTCTTTGGATAAATGTCTGTTCATGTCTTCTGGCCATTTTTCTTATAATAATATTTTTTTATTATATTATGTTAGTCACCATACAGTACATCCCTGGTTTTTTGATGTAAAGTTCGATGGTTCATTATTTGCATATAACACCCAGTGCACCATACAATACGTGCCCTCCTTACTACCCATCACCAGCCTATCCCATTCCCCCACCCTCCTCCCCTTTGAAGCCCTCAGTTTGTTTCTCAGAGTCCATATTCTCTCATGCTTCATTCCCCCTTCTGATTACCCCCCCTTCTTTATCCCTTTCTTCTCCTACCGATCTTCCTAGTTCTTATGTTCCATAGATGAGAGAAACCATTTGATAATTGTCTTTCTCTGCTTGACCTATTTCATTTAGCACTATCTCCTCCAGTTCTGGCCATTTTTTTAATTGGATTATTTGTTTTTCAGGTGTTGAGTTGTATAACCTCTTTATATATTTTGGATACTAACTTTTTATCAGATATGTCATTTGCAAATATCTTCTCCCATTCAGTAGGGAATGTCTTTTAGTTTTGTTGATTGTATCCTTTGCTGTGCAGCAGCTTTTTATTTTGATGTAGTCCCAATAGTTTATTTTTTCTCTTGTTTCCTTTGCCTCAGAAGGCATAACTAGAAAAATGTTGCTACAACCGATGTCAAAGAAATTACTGCCTGTGCTCTCTTCTAGGATTTTTATGGTTTCATGTCTCACATATAGGTCCTTAATCCATCTTTAGTTTGTTTTTGTGTATGGTGTAAGAAAGTGGCCCAGTTTCATTCTTTTGAATGTAGTTGTCCAATTTTCTAGCACCATTTGTCGAAGAGACTTTTTTCCCATTGCATATTCTTGCTTCTTTTGTGGAAGATTAATTGACCATATGATTGTGGGTTTATTTATGGGCTTTCTAGTCTATTCCATTCATCTATGTGTCTCTTTTTCTTACAGTACCATACTGTTTTGATTACTATAGCTTTGTAATATAACTTGAAGTCCAGAATTGTGATGCCTCCAGTTTTGTTTTTCTTTTTCAAGACTGTTTTGGCTATTTGGGGTCTTTTGCGGTTCCATACAAATTTTAGGATTGTTTATTTAAGCTCTGTGAAAAATGCTATTGGTATTTTGGTAGGTATTGCATTAAATGTGTAGATTGCTTTGGGTAGTATAGACATTTTAACAATATTTGTTCTTCTAATCCATGAGCATTGAATGTCTTCCCATTTCTTTGTGTTGTCTTCAATTTCTTTTGTCAATGTTTTATAGTTTTCAGACTAGAGGTCTTTAACCTCCCTGGTTAATCTTATTCCTAGGTATTTTATTAATCTTGGTGCAATTGTGAATTGTATTGTTTTCTTAATTTCTCTTTCTGCGACCTCATTATTAGTGTATAGAAATGCAACTGATTTCTATACATTGATTTTATATCCTGAGACTTTATGGAATTCATGTATGAATTCTAACAGTTTTTTTGATGGACTCTTTAGGGTTTTCTATATATAGAATCATGTCACCTGTAAAAAGTGAAAGTTTTCCTTCTTCCTTACCAATTTGGATGCCTTTTATTCCTTTTGATTGTCTGATTGCTGTGGCTAGGACTTCCAGTACTATGTTGAATAAAAATGGAGAGAGTGGACATCCTTGTCTTGTTCCTGACTTTAAGGGAAAAGCTCTCAGTGTTTCACCTTTGATTATGATGTTGGCTGTGGGTCTTTCATATCAGGCCTTTATTATGATGTATGTTTCCTGTAAACCTACTTTGTTGAGGGTTTTAATCATGAATCGATGCTGTCTATTGTCAGATACTTTTTGTGCATCTATTGAAATGATCATGTGGTTTTTATCCTTTCTCTTATTGATGTATTGTATCCCGTTGATTGATTTGTGAATACTGAACCATGCTCGCATCCTGGGAATAAAATCCACTTTATCATAGTGAATGATTTTTTTAATGTATTGTTGGATTCAGTTTGCTAGTATTTTGTTGAGGATTTTTGCATTTATGATGATTAGAGATACTGGCCCGTAATTATCTTTTTTTGTAGTATCTTTTTCCTGTTTTGGTATCAGGGTAATGCTGTACTAATAGAATGAATTTGGAAGTTTTCCTTCCTCATGTACCTTTTTTGGAAAAATTCAAAAAAAAAAATAGGTGTTAACTCTTCTTAAATGTGTTCTTTAAGTGATAGAATTCACCCGTGAAGCCATCTGGCCCTGGACTTTTGTTTGTTGGGATGTTTTTTTTTTTTAAGATTTTGTTTATTTATTTGACAGAGAGAGACAGTGAGAGAGGGAACACAAGCAAGGGGAGTGTGAGAGGTAGAAGCAGGCTCCCCGACCCTGGGATCATGACCTGAGCCAAAGGCAGACGCTTAACAGGTGAGCCACCCAGGTGCCCCTGCTGGGATTTTTTGATTACTGATTCAATTTCATTGCTGGTAAATGGTGTTCAAATTTTTATATTTCCTCCTGTTTTAGTTTTGGTAGTTTATATGTTTCTAGGAATTTATCCATTTCTTCTAGGTTGTCTAATTTGTTGGTATGTAATTTTTCATAATATTCTCTGACAATCCTTTGTATTTCTGTGGTGTCAATTGTTATATCTACTCTTTCATTTCTGATTTTGTTTATTTGAGTCCTCTCTCTTTTTTGTTTCATGAGTCTGGCCAGAGGTCTACCAATTTTGTTGATTTTTTGCAAAAAACCAGCTCCTGGTTTCATTGATCTGTTCTATTATTTTTTTAGTTTTTATGTCATTTATTTCTGCTCCAATCTTTATTATATCATTCCTTCCGCTGGTTTTGGATTTTGTTTGTTCTTGATTTTTCTAGCTCCCTTAGGTGTAAGTTTAGGTTGTTCATTTGAGAGTTTTCTTGCTTCTTGGGGCGTGCTTGTGTTACTACAAACTTCCTTCTTAGAAGTGTTTTTGCTTAATCCCACAGATTTTGTACCACTGTGTTTTCATTTTCACGTGTTTCCATGCATTTTTTAAATTTTTTCTTTGATTCCTTGGTTGATCCATTCATTGTGTAGTAGCATATTATTTAACTTCCATGTATTTTTGCTCTTTCCAGATTTTTTCTTGTGGTTGATTTCTAGTTTCATAATGTTATGGTCAGAAAAGATGCATGATATGATTTCAATCTTTTTGAATTTGTTGAGACTTGTTTTGTGACCTAATATGTGATCGACTTTGGAAAATGTTACGTATGCACTTGAAAAGAATGTGTATTATGCTGTTTTAGGTTGGAATGTTCTGAATATATCTGTTAAATCTATCTGGTTTAGTGTGTCATTCAAAGCCATTGTTTCCTTGTTGATTTTTTGTTTAGATAGTCTTTCCATTTATGTAAGTAGGGTGGTAAAGTCCCTTATTATTATTGTATTTCTATATATTATTTCCTTTATGTTTGTTATTAGCTGTTTTGTGTATATGGGTACTCCCATGTTAGGTGCATAAATATTTACAATTGTTATATCTTCTTGTTGGATTATCCTCTTTATGATGATAAAGTGTCCTTCTTTAGCTCTTGTTACAGCAAGAGACTAACTTCTTAACACAGAGCCAGCAAATAAAATTTAAGTTCAAAGATTCTAGACTATATATCAGAAGGATCTACCTCTCCTTTTTAATTATATAAAAAAAGGATTCCAGTAGATACATTTCCTTTCCCTCGAAGGGGCAATAGTTATATGAGAATAGTTTGAACAATATTTATACAATATTTATATCCAGAAATAATGTGGATATATATTAGAAGGATATTTTTACCAGTAAGCCTTACAAACACCTCAGAAATGCTTATCCACTCCTCTGTTGGTTGAGCCAACAGTTTATATATCTGGATGGACTTTTAGGTTTAGTTGTGTAAGCTTAACTGTCTTTTTATGTGCATGTTTGGCTGAGAATGGAAAGGATTTGAACTGGAAGTATCAAAACAACCAGAAGTTATTTTGATCTTTTTCTATATGAAGATAGTATCTAGTTAATTTGACTAAAAGTCACAGTTAGGGCACTTCTGGGGTATTTGTACCATGGAGGCTTTATATGCTGTTATGGTTTACAAAGCAGTTTAGAACAAATGGCATTGATGACCTGAGCAGTCTCTGAAATATGTGAACAGGAGAAATCAGTAAAGTTGTCATATACTTTTACTTTAAAAAAATAAAGGTCAACAGTTTGAAAGAGAAAATGTGCCAGACTTTCCCCAGGGCCAGATAGTACATTCAAATAAAGATAAATATCAATTTAATGTAACTACTGAAATTTTAGTGAGGAATTCTTTCCTAAATATCCAAATCACCAGCTCAGGCTAAGCCCACAATAGGTAGATGAATACACTTAATTTTCTATGATCAAAGTGTTGTTTGAGCTGGTCAACTGCTTAAAAAATGAGGCTTTTTTAGTAGTCATAAATATGAATCTTTCCTAAACCATTTTATCATCAGTATTCAACATTAGCTCAGAAGACCCACCCAGTGAAGAGCTGACACTTGATCATTATTTTGCATCAGTCCACTTTACCTTAGAGGGCAATCAACTGCATATATGAAGAAAAACACATTAGACATGTCTAAAGTAATTGGTACTAAGGAGAAACAACTAAACTCATTTAATGATACCCTAACTCCTCATAAACTTATAATTGTAGTCTAGGTGTTGTTCATTTGCAGTTTTAAATTAGTCAAAACATTAATGTTTTCTAATGTGACTTCCTAGGAATGCATTATTATTTTTTTTCAAAGGATGGAGCCATCTTACTGCTGACGAGAACACAAAGTAGATTATACAAAAAGCACATACCTTGTGACCACAAGAAATAGGAGGCTGAGCTTGCTACAGCGCAGTAATTGGTAGTACTGTCTATCAGAAGGGAGGGGTGGGGATGGGCAAGGAAGGACTCACGGTCAGTATAAATGGAGGGTGAGGTAAACCTGAGGTAAACCTGAACCAACAACCTGAGCTGGACTTCCAAAATCACATGAAACTGAGAAGGGCCAGGACACATTCTTTGAGATCGACAACCTTGAAAACATTTTTGCCAATCAGTTCAAGCAGCGTATTTTGTATATTTTTGGCAACTGCACATAAATGGAAAATCAATCTCACACATAAATGCGGTGTTCTTCAGGAAGCAAAATTTCAAATAGCCATTGTTACACTTCAGATAGCAGATGGACTAAACAATTCAATTCAAACAGTAATTTAAGTGCAGAAGCACTGAAAGAGTTACCAAACCCACAACCCTGAGTTGGTGATACTATTTTTCAGGTTATGAATATTTGGATCCAGTACATAGTCTGAAGTTAACAAGGATTGTATGTTGCCTTAATGAATAACTCAAAACCCCCTAGGTGTATCATAATGGAATCAGTTCAAGTGCAAAATCAAGTATAGAACACAATCACCTGCCATTCCTCTCAAAGAAATAAAACATATATATATATATATATATATATATATATATATATATATATATATATATATATATATATATATATATATATATATATATATATATATATATATATATATATATATATATATATATATATATATATATATATATATATATATATATATATATATATATATATATATATATATATATATATATATATATATATATATATATATATATATATATATATATATATATATATATATATATATATATATATATATATATATATATATATATATATATATATATATATATATATATATATATATATATATATATATATATATATATATATATATATATATATATATATGAGAAATACTTATTGAGATTTCTTTCAGAACTATTATTGCATCTCAGATTTTTTAAAAGTTTAGTTTATTTTGTATTTTAAGGATCCATGTTTTTGAAGAGAATTTGCAGTTAGCAAATACCGAGTCTCAGTCTTTTTATATGCACAATAGGGATAATAACAGTATTACTTCATAGGGGTGTTATGAAGATGAAATGGGAATATCTGATAAGCACCTTGTTGACCATCTGCCACTTGTATTGTGCTCCAAATATATGGTGCCTTTTTTTATATATGTGGCTCAATGCAGATAACAATGTAGTAAGACGTTTCTGACAGACAGGCTTGGGAGGGGCCTTCTTACTGGATTTTTAACTATCCTTAACTGTTGAAATAATCACTCCAGTCACTGTTTTCTAATTGTATCAAAGAGGAAGCCATTGTCCGGGGCACATGATAAGGGATCTTCTTTATGGTATCAGGATCTTCCTTATTCCACTTTTAGTCTGTGTGAGCTTAAATTCAGGGATCCAAGATGAGGAATATCGTCTGATCAGGATTTTATATCTGTGAGACTCAATTATCTTCTATGCTGCACTCATAATTGGCATGTTAATTAGGCATTTTATGAGATATGAGGGGCAAGTCAGCAGTATGGAAGTAGTATTTCTAAAAGCAAACAAAATACAAGAGCAGACACAATGAC
Organism: Ursus maritimus; assembly: GCF_017311325.1. Taxonomy (NCBI): domain Eukaryota; kingdom Metazoa; phylum Chordata; class Mammalia; order Carnivora; family Ursidae; genus Ursus; species Ursus maritimus. The sequence goes on from NW_024423343.1 coordinate 43,705,979, forward strand.
CACATCACTAAGAGGTTGGGGTCAGGAGGGAGCTGGAAAACAGGGACTCTTGTACTGGATAGGTCGGCTTTGTCCCAAAGGGAACATTAAGGAACTCTGACATTTTTATCAAGAGCCCAGAAGGCACACATCATGCGTAAGTGCATGGCCAGCTTGTGGGAATCAGCTTCAAGGTGCTGCTTAGGAACAGGTATGCAGTGTGGAGTGTCTGAGACAGAAGATTGTGGCTATTAGAGTATATAACACAGGAGCCCTTTGCTTAGATGGGTGAGGCCCTTTGTGCTGTCTTCTGTGAGGGGCTTGCAGGCAGACAGTGCTATTGAAAATGGCACCAAGAAGACCAACTAAAATGACTGAATGCTGAGAAAGCCATCCCTGTTTTTGTAGCCTGTGGAAGGTAAGGCCAAGAAAGGTCTTGAGAATGTGAAGGGACTGTTGCGGTGATGTTGTGTCTGTCTTCTGTTACTTTAGAATACAAGAGAGTGTATGTTACTTTGTAACAGGAA
>NW_024423343.1:43706491-43709797 GCF_017311325.1 Ursus maritimus
GAGTGAGTTTAAGCAGCTAAAGAAACCACCTGTGGCCAAAGTTGTGTTACTGAAACATTTATTAAATGAAATTTATATGTGTTTTCTGGCTGCAGATAGAGAAAATGAACCAGTGAACTCAGCTCCATGTTTTAGTTTCCAGTAAATATGATGCGCAAGATGTGTCTTTTCCTCTTTCCAAATCCTTTCTAAGATTTCCTAAGACAACATTTGGCCTACATTTATACCAATGAACACTATTACTGAAAAATGGCAAACTTCCCAAATAGGAATAGATTTTTTTTTGAGGTAAACTTTAATTAACATACATTTCACCATTTTAACGATTTTAAAGTACATCGCAGGGACATTTAGTACATTCACAATGTTGTGTAACCAGCACCATTTTCTCGTTCCAGAATATTTTCATCACCCCAAAAGGAAACCCCGTACACAGTAAGCAGTCGCTACCCACTCTTCCCAACTCCCAGCCCCAGCCCCTGACAACGACTAACATGTTTTCTGTCTTTATGGATTTGCCTTAGGAATGTATTTCTTTTGGGATCTTCTGAATTCTGCATTTAATTTTCCAACTGGAAACTGTAGACTATAGAGTGTATGTGTGTGTATGTGAGAGAGAGCGAGAGAGTGGGGGGAGGTGGAATGAGAGTCAGTATTCATGAGAAACTTTGCAAGGTCAAGTCTGTTTAAAATATCCAAACAAAATGAAAACCTGAGAGGATACTTGTTTTCAATTAGATGTCTGTAACTTAAATTAGGTGTCAACTTAAATTTCTCAAGGGTTCAGTCAGTTATAGGTTATAGAAACATCAAACAGTTCTTGAAATATGTCTGTAACATTGAAAAAGGTTTCTGAATGCAATGTGGCTTGAAAGCTCCTAAGTTAGGCTAAAAAGTTTCACACCCATCAGAAGCTCTGTTCTGGATCTGAGCTCTTCCTGTAAGAGTTGATGATAACCCTATTACTTTTCTTTAGAGCAGGGTAGTGGTGACCATTCTTTATTCTGCATTTGTCTTGGTAAGCACATCAGATACAGCAGAGGAAACAGGATGCTGGCGGTAAGTGAAAAAGCAACTTAAAAATAATAAAACCCCTTTTTTTCCCCAACCATAAATACTTACCAATTTTAAATTAGAATATACATTTTATTCTGGCTGGAATTTATAAAAACTTAACCTGTTCACAAACCTAAAAACTTTGAAAATGAACTAGAAAATGGTTCTTAGGGCATCTATTTTTTTGTAAACAGATTTAAAATTTGCATGGCTTTCTTAGTTATGATTACATTGATAGAGAAGTTGTGTTTTCTGAGTTCTGGAAAAAATATGTATTTTTGAGAGAAATTTTAATTTTCAGTCAGTCAAATAATTCCTCAGAAGGAAGAGTAGCCAGTTGGGTCTTGTGATTTAAGCTGTGCTTTATAATCTTGAATGTCAAGGCCAGGAGATTACTGTCATTTTGCATTTTGTACATATTTTGGGGATTTTATTCCATTTTTATTTTCAATTCCTTTTCATTTCATGAGCCTTAAATAATATATCTTGACTATTTCCATTAACAAGGACTTAGGATTCCCCTGCCAAAGCTCAAACACCACACCGGGTTTAATGTTATGGATCTTGCCTGTTTTTCTTTCCAGACTATCTTTCCTAGTGCTTCCCTGTAGTCTCCCATTTGTTTGTTTGTTTTTCTTTTTGTTCTCTCAGTTTGGGCTTCTGGGGACTCCTTAAGGACAGCAGAAAACAGTCTCCATGTCACATTTTGAGGTATACATTGACTTAGCTACCGTTTCCACAAACACTTCTCAGGCTGTTAACCAGAAGCATTTTTTTTTTAAAGCTGCTGAACCTCCTTTAAGCCACCTGGAAGTTGGGGACAGCACTACACTTCTCTTATGGCACGTAAAAATTAATGTAATGCACTTCGAGGTCCTTGTTGCTGAGAGACGATGTGGCAAATGTGCAAAGTGTCATTCTCTTTTTTGCCTTGCTTGAGGACCTATCAATAAAATTCATCTCCAGTAAGCGCTTGCCGTAATGTGGAGAGGTTTAATTGACCAGTTCCCTCCTTCTTCAGATCCCTCCTATTGCGTGGTTACATTAACCTATTCTCCAACTTAAGAACACAAACCAAAACTTCTCTTGGAGTAGAGACAAAGGGCTTGAAAGTCCTGTGGAAAGAAAAGGGGGAAAAGGGCTTGAAAAGGGGAGAAAAAAAAAAAAAGCAAGCAGTTAACAACAGAAGCTAAACTGTAAATCCCCTATCTCTGCCCTCCAGACCACATCCCAACCGAATCCAGCTGTGCCCCGCCCGCTGGTGGACCTGTGAGGCTCCAGATTGATAGTCCAGATACTGGGCATCTATTTATCCGAGTCTCCCTTCACTGCTGGGTGTCAGTCCAGCCTGTGCTCAGTGTGTGGAATCTGGTTGCAGTTTCAGTGTGGGATCCACTCCCCGGGGGTTTGGCAAGATTGAGAAGGGTAAGGCAATTGGCTGGCAATAGGGGCTGGTATGCCCAGGGGCTTCGGTGCTGAGGGGAAACAGGTGTAGAATTCAGGGAAGGCTTAAGCCTGATGATGTTCTTTAGAGTCATTCACCTGCCACTTCAGGAGGCCACCGAATGGCTTTATCTGGACAGGAACAGACCCAGGGACACAACTGGGATAACCGGTATTCCTGGTAACTGCCTGACAGATACTGGGGCATTTGGAGGAGAGGTGGGGAAGGGACACAGGGGTGGGGGTGGGAGAGAAAGGTGATGAGGAAGAAGGAAGGATGGTGAAGGGAAATGTTTGGACTGGTTCATCCTTACTGCACCTCCAGGAAGGATTTGGAGACCCAAGTTCTGGGCTGGGAGTGGGTCCCTAACATCCTGCGGGTCTTGACCTTTCCATGCCTCCCTTTACTCCTCTGGAGAGGGCTCAACTCTTATCTTTGCGCCCTTTTCTGCTTTTGATTCTTGTTCTTTGTGAGAAGCCCCGCCATGCAGTTCAGGGAAGAAATGATATTCTCGGCCGCAGGCGGGCTGGAATGGAACAGCCAGGAAAGCCGGCCTATGTAATATGGATATTTAGGTTCCTATATTTAAAATGATTGTCGTTTAAAAAAGTAATAATCCCCCAGCCCCAAGCCCGGGTAGGAGCTCTGCACAGTGCCCATCCGGCAGCTTCCCTCTCCCCCAAACTGTAGGTACCCGGGGCGAAGCGCTTTCCTCCTGCACCTGCCAGTTCGCTTGGCCCCGGGCCTCTCCCCTCCGGCCCTGCGGGGTCCACGCTCCGTCTTCCCCTTCCCGGCCTCCCCCCCCC
>NW_024423343.1:43709807-43849200 GCF_017311325.1 Ursus maritimus
CCCCCCCGGCCTTCCCGCTCCCTCCCGTGGCTTCCTGGAGGGCGAACACCCGGCCATTGCGGTTCGTCGGACCAGAGTCCTCACAGGCCGCGCGGGTTGTTTGTGGCCAGGTGGCCGCTTGCGCCCCGGGCGGACGACTCCTCCTGGGAAGGGCGTGGAGGGCGGCACTGCGCGGAAGGCCGGCGGGCGCCTGGCCTCGCGCCGCGGGGACGCCCGGCTGGCCCTGAAAGGGAGGGGGCGGCCCCGAGCCGGCTGCCGAAGGGAGCTCCGCCCCGGCCCCGTATAAGTGTGCTGGGCTGAGCCGCGCAGGCGGTGGCGGCGGCGGCGGCGGCGGCGCAGGGTGCCCGATCCGGCTCGGACGGCCTGTGGAGCCTCCCACCCGCTTCCATAAGGCTTTGCCTTTCCAACTTCAGCTACAGTGTTAGCTAAGTTTGGAAAGAAGACTACAAGAAGACCCCCGGGCCGCTTCTCTTTTGTTCTTTGCCCTAGTAGTCGTTGGGGTCTTTTTGCGCACGGCTGTTGTGTTTTTAGCGGTGCTCTCCTCGGTTCCTTGCACTCCTGTGAACAAGCACCTCATCACGAGCAGCAGCAGTAGCAGTAGCAGCAGAAGAGCAAGCGGGGGGCGCCTGGTGTCATGACCAAGGCAAGAGAGCAAAACGGCCAGGGAGGATGCTGCGGTGAGTAGACCTCACGCGTGCGGGGGGCGGTGGAGACCAGCGGCTCTGCGCAGGTTGGGGAGGAATGCGGCTCTGCTGTTAACCAGGGTGCTTTGTGGCTCATTTGACTCATTTTGGTGGAGGGTCGAGGAAGAAAAGAATTTCAAATTGTGGGGAAAGGGCTTGCATGCATACAAGGAGTAGACTGGGCGGTTTGGATTGTCTTGTTAAAAAAAAAAAGTGGAGTTAAAGAATGTCGAAACAAGAGCTTTCTTAACTGTATGTGAGGTTTTGCAGTTATTGACCAATGTGTCGTGGTGAATTTAAGTGAGTGGTATTAAGTAAACTGGACACATTTATTCCCAGGCGACTTGATAAAATGTACATGGCTTGTCCCACAAATTAATTTTTAATAATCGTGTTTGAGAAGAGAAAATGAAGTAGCATTCCAACCTCAGCTCACTTAAGTGACTGACTATGCTTTTTATCCACTGCCCCTCCTGTGTGTCTTTGCAGGGTCCATAGCAAACTACCTGACCTCTGCAAAATTCCTTCTCTACCTTGGTCATTCTCTATCTACTTGGGTAAGTGACTGTGTACAGTAATTCTTACCACATACTTGCGCAATTTCTTGTTTCCTTTCATTCGGGCCAATTTTATTAAACCATCTTCCAGGTTTGTCATGCAGCTGAAGAAATAAATCACCCAAATACACATGTTCTAATGAAAAAGTTATTTTCACCAAAGATATTTTCCCATAGGTGTTAGTAAATGCTATTTAAGTATCATACTTTATGTGGATGAACAACTATCCAAAGATAAAACAGAAATATTTGCAATGCTTGTCAATTGTATTTTGCATTACTAGGCTTATTAGTAAATGGTAAAATTTGCTAAGAATGGATGAATGTCTCCTGGATCTTTTATTTCACATTTTAAGCTATTTCTCCATTTTCTTCTTTCGTTAAGATGATAAGTTCCAGCATATTGCACTATGAAAATACAGTAGAAGAGTGGAGTGACCGACTTAGGCTAAATATAGCATTCTAAGATTAATTTAAATATAATTGACCCTAAGAACAAATAGCTGAGTGGTAAAAATCCTAGGTTTTAAAAATGTTATCAGTTGGTAGATAGCGTGGGGCATCTCAGGCTATCTTAAAAACCATCATCCAAAGAAAATTAGCAAATGAGTCATAATTCTCCCTCTGACTTCTTATGTGGTCCTAGAAGAGTGTCAGTGTTTCTGTGGGCCTGGGTTTCTTCATCAACACCCCAAAAAAGAATAATCCCAAAAGGATGCTGGATGTGTGTTTAATTAATGATTAGAATCTTTCAACAATTGTTCTTATTGTTGAAAAGCAGTATCTGAGTAAGTTCTATTTATGCCTCATATGTGATACCTAATTTTTAAAAATCATAGATAAGGAGAGAGAATTTTTAGGGTAAATTTTGTGAATGTTGTTTTCTTTTTAAATCAGAAACTTCTGTTGGATCATCCTTAAGACTTGAATGCAAACTGTTGTATGAGGAAATCTGTACCCATGCCCTTGGGAAATTATTAAGCTAGGTTATCAGCTCTTTAAGAAATAGCAGTTCAAGGATGACTTTGGCTTTTTAGAAAGGCCAGCTCCTATCTCCCCAGAGGCTTAGACAGGATGACTCTGGATGACTCTACAAATACACGTAAACAAATGGAGTTTGTTTTGTTTCCAATAGCTGATGATTCTAAGTAGAGATCTAATGAAACTACTCTTAATTATATCTAAATCAATAGTTTGTTCTTCCATTTAATTTAGTAAGTATTAAGTATTTTAAAAACCAATAACAGGTGGTGGAGATAGTATCTGAAATTGCCATCTTGTGATCTGGACCTGTCTCTTAGGAGATTGAGGTGCCTCGCTTCCAAATACTCATTATCTTGTTTAATGTTTATGTGACCTCTCGTTATTAGGTTGGGAGGTCAGATCCACCGAAAGGGTGGAACTCTGGTTGTTCCAGGAGGATTTGTTTGTCGTGTTAATAAAGAGTCCCACAAGAAAAGTGACAGACATCCCAATCTAAGGGAGTTCTTGTGGAAAGTTGGATTAAAAAATAAAAACAAAAAACCCAGCAACTACAGCCATATAAGGTTTAGTGGAGTTTTACTTCTTGTTGCGAAAGAGCGCAAAAGAGGAATGCTCACTAACTCTAGATAATTGTGCCTTTCGAGTTTTGTCTCCTGTTTGACGCTGGCTGATTTTTTTTTTTTTCTTTTAAAGATTTTATTTATTTATTCAACAGAGATAGAGACAGCCAGCGAGAGAGGGAACACAAGCAGGGGGAATGGGAGAGGAAGAAGCAGGCTCCTAGCAGAGGAGCCTGATATGGGGCTCGATCCCATAACGCCGGAATCACGCCCTGAGCCGAAGGCAGACGCTTAACCGCTGTGCCACCCAGGCGCCCCCTGACGCTGGCTGATTTTATTAGAACAAAACCGATGTGCTTATGTATATGTGTCTACGTCTCTACACATATCTATCTATCCATTCCCCTGCGAACTCTGCCAAATCATGGTTTCCTATACACTGTAAATAGAAGTGTTAGCGTAGAAGTTTATATTTGTGTGGGGTTGAATGCTTTTTATTTCTGTGTGCCAGTAGATCAATATATTTTACTCTATACTATTAAAATACAAACTACTGTAAGAAGTGGGTCTTGTTGTTAAGGAGCTTATAATGCAATAGTATGGGCTTTAAAAAATGGATCTAGTCACAAAAAGATAACCAAGTGTAAGGCAGTGGAAAAGGGTGGTCAATCGCTTATATCTTACGTCAATATGATGGGGGTTTGGGAATATAGGTGAGGTTCAGTGGGGTGGAGTCCAGAGCTAATGACCAAGAAAGAATTCTTGAGACGTCTTTGGTACAAAATGGTGGTTTATTAAAGCAGGGAGACTGGTGGGCAGAAAGAGCTGCTGTGCTGGGGTTGTGAGGGGTGACTGATTATATATACTTGAGGTTGGGGAAGTAAAGGAAAAGGGAGGTTTTAAAAGAACTTTCACATGATAAAAAGGGCCCACAAAAGATATGGGAGGCCTTGCCATTGTCAAGGTAAGGTTGTTTTTCCCTCTAGCAAGGCATTAACAGTAAGATAGCTGGGAGCTTCCTGGAGGAACATTGCACTGTGCCCACTTCAAGTATCTGTCAATGGGCTGCAGGGTATAAGGACATTTAATTGTATCTACATTTCCTTCTGGAAGCTGGGTTATTGATAGAAATGCTTTGTTCTTGTAGATTGCTAAGATATTTGTAAACTGAGGGAGACTCACGTCTTGCAGGACTGTGATCTCTACAAGTTAACTATTTGTTTTTCCTTTCCTTAGCTTTAGGGCAGCCAGGAGTGCCTGAGGAATGTCACATATATCCTATGGGGGGGGGGGGTGTCAGCTTCTGCTTTGTCCTCAGCTTGCCTTCTGTTCCCTCATCATTAATCCTATGGACTGTCTCTCTTCATATCTCGGAGTCTGCATGGCTCCAGCTCTCATTTCCTTCAGATCTCTGCTCAGAGAGGACTCTGACAAAATGCAAAATGCCACCTTCCTGCTCAAGCTACTTTATATTTCCTCATAGCATTTATACCACCTGAACTGTTCTAGGTTTGCTTTTGGTCTCTGCTCCCTGAGATGCCAGCTACGTGAAAGTACGGACCTTGATTTCTATGTACTGCCGAGTTTCTAGTGCCTGCAATAGTATTGGGTATAGAGTAGCCTCTCAATAAGTTGTGAGCAGGTTAATGACTGTGATCATTCATTCACAGATATTCAGTTGGCCCTCAGCCCTCAGGCCACTGAGGGTAGATGGACATGTAAACAAATCATCAAAGTACAGGGAGAACACATAGGAGGGAGGAAATGGATGTAAGGAAGGAATGGGTGGGCTCAAAATTGCACTTGGTCAACATTAACTTAGACTTTGCCTGATTCTTGGGCTTTGTGAGCATGGAATCTGTTGCCACTTAAAGCCTAAACCCTTTAGGAATTGGGGTAACTGGGGCAATTTTATGCCTCTCCATCAAGGAGGCGTCATGCCAAACAAGATTAAATAAGAAAGAAAATTTTCATTTAGTAGCACTTGTTTTGACGGCCGGCTGTAGAGGAATCTAAAACAAAGTCTTTTGGGTAAAAAACAGAAATTAAAACACAAAGAAAGAAAGAAAGAAAGAAAAAGAAAGAGAGAAAGGGAAAGAGAGAGAAAGAAAGAAAAAGAAAAAGAAAGAAAAAGAAGCAATAGAAATAGAGTAATATTTTTTATTCTTTACGTTGAGAAAGAGGAGATTCACTCCTGGAGACAACCTGTGTTAAGGGCATTTCTGTGTCTTTTGTCTGTTCCTTGGGTGCTATTCAGAAGAGTGGAGATTAAGATAAAGTAGGGCAGTTACTTCGCTTACTCTTGATTTCCTTACTCACGGGAGGTACTTGCTCTCCCCATTTCATTGTATTCTAATTCAGTATAGATTTGCTTCCACTGTTAAAGGTTAAGAAAACAGTTTGTTATTCTTATTGACATCTTTATTTAATATAAATTTGTCTTTTTATTGATTTCAAACAAATTGTATGTGTAGTATACATTTTTAATCATTTAGTACAATGGTATTTGAAATTTAAATAAATCCTACTTAATTTAAGTGGAAAAACTTTCTATTATCAAAGCAAACACAGGCTGTGTCAGAAATATTAATTATGGTACTGATTAATTCTCAAACTTTTGAACATTCAGGGAACAAATGTAATGTACCAGAACAATGTGATTGATAAATCAGTCTAGGTTTTTGCCACTTATATAAATATTTTCTCATTCACAACTGGGATTCACTGCATAACCACTCCTTTGCTGATTCCACAGCATCTAATCTGGGCCATGCACTTGGCTGAGGTTCGAGAGTGCAGAACGTTCTAGAACTCACATTCGTTTCCTGTAGTTATTTCTAGGGATAGGTTATAATAGAACATTGTTGTCCTGTTTTATGTTAACTCAGACGTCAAAGATGGAGCCAAAAATCTCATAGTAAGGTCCATTATAGATTTCTTACACATTAATTTACCTGACTCTTTTAAAAGTTTTTGTTTTTCTACATTTTCCAGTGTTGAATTCCAAAATTTCCTATATAGTCTGGAGTGAAGAAATAATAGAAATAAGTAGTTCTTTTTCTCCCCTTTCAAAGCCCATATGTATTAAACTGTTCAAATGAAAAGCTGCTTATGAATTTCTTTCTGACATTTCTGTAAATGTGGTGCCAGAATTTGCCCATATTAATTTCACCTTTCTGAGCCCTGCTGTTTTTTGACTTTGAAATTTATTTGTGAAACAGAGCAGAGATTTTAGAATGGTAGAGGTAACAGAAACTTTAAAGATCATACGGTTCATTCTTATCAGTTTACAAATTGGGAAAACGGCTTTTTCTTGACATTCAAGGCATATGAATGTTTGTGAACTAGAGTATAGTTTCATTCTGGTTCATTAGCAAACTACTATATGCCTCTCAACTCAGAATAGGTCAGTTCCAGGCCCGGGTAGAAACCTGACGTGAAAGGGAACAAATTTTGTCTCCAAAAGCCTTCTTTGGTGTGGAAACTATATTTTTTTCCAGAGTGATAAGGAGTGTGTGTGTTTCATTAATATCATGCCTTTTGGAGTTTACTTAGTAAATGGGCCAGAATATTTTCCATTGGGCCATGATGGATGGTTTTAACACCTGACCCATATTCAATTCATAGAGGAGTTGTTGACTTTGAAAATCTCATGGTGTAGCCGAAAAGTACCTTTTTGATAAGGAAGCAACTTCCTGAGTATAACTGACTAGAAAGTAAAAATAATTTCATCAGAACATTTTCTCTTTTCTCATTCAAGGGAGATCGGATGTGGCACTTTGCCGTGTCTGTGTTCTTGGTAGAGCTCTATGGAAACAGCCTCCTCTTGACTGCGGTCTACGGGCTGGTGGTGGCAGGCTCTGTTCTGATCCTTGGAGCCATCATTGGTGATTGGGTGGATAAGAATGCCAGACTTCGAGGTGAGTACTGGTAAACTGAGTGAGACCCATGCCTGAGCTAAAGAGAAACCACTGTGACCAACCCACCGTGTGTCTGCCTGCCGCACCGAGGGATGGCATGCTCAATGGCAGCTCTTCTGCCTGGAGGGTCCTGGGGCCCCTGCACAAAATTGGAATGCCAAAATATTCAGCTTATAGATTTTTTTGGCTCTTTAGCTGTTCATAAATTTCAGATGTTAATAATTAACACCATAGCTCTTTTCTGGGAACCATGTTAAACATTAAAAGTTTGCTTAACTCTGGCATTCTTTCTAACCATGATTGGCACTGAAGTCTGCTAGTGTGATGTTGCTGGGACAGCTTTAACAACTGTCCTCTGGGTTACAGTGTTTGACATAGAGGCGTGTGTAGTGGAATCAAAAACTATAGATTTAAGAGAGAGTATCTGAGTCTGGATCATGGAGAGCTGAATTATAAATTTATGAGGGAAAAAGAAGAAATGATAACATATTGACATTCATTCTAGTGCATTAGTGCTGAAATCATTCAGTTTTATACAGGAAAGAGAGAAAGTGATTGAACAATTCAGTTATGCAGAATATAAGGGCAATGTAAATAATAAGTCAGGGCAAAATTTTCCCGAATTGTGTAGTTGGTAGTACCAAGACTGTCTGTCTTAGACATTGGAGAAAGACTGAGGGATCAGTTTCTTTCAGTGTAGGATGACTGCCCCTGGAAGAGAGCAATTTGGATTATCAAATTCTAGAACTTGATGCTATTAGTGAAATGGTCAAGGACATTTGTCTGTCTTGAGAATGGATAGACCAAAACGCATATAAAACGAAGTTTTGTATACTAAAGAAAAATTCCTAGTTGTTTTCATCATTATTTATAGGAACGTAGAAATATTATACAGTGAGACCTTTTAACCCTAACGATTGTTGAACACTGAAAATCTAGGTTGGGAATGTTGAGTTGGATGAAAAAGTGTGTGGTGGGATAGCAATCTCCCATTTATCCCATGAAATCAGCTCCTATGTCACCTTCCATGAAAATCTCTGATGTTTCTAGGCTGTGCTCCCAGAAGACTTTGTCAATATCTCTGCTGTTGTACTTATACTCTTAAAATTATCTGTTCACATATCTTTCCTTCCTCTGATCTGTGGGCTCCTAAAAGCTAAAAGAATCTTGTGCAGTTGATATTTAATCCTTGTACAATGAAAGAATGAGTTCTATGTTGGGATTTCATTCCAAACTAATTTCAGAAAGAAGTTTGTTTGAGGCTTTTATATGACCTTCCAAGCCAGAATGAGCTTTGCTGCCCTTGAAGACAAGAGCTATAATTATACCTTACATATACAGCTCTCTATATTTTTCAAAGTACTTTCATGAGTATTTTATTTGAGCATCATAATGACCTTATAAAGTAAAGAAGGCAGGAATGGGTTATCATCCTCACCTCATAGACACAGACATAGGAGACATTCTGTATCTTTGTCCTAGATCACCTCCCCTGGTGTGTGGCAGAGAAGAGACTTACAAGTAAGACTGTGGGTGTCCTTACTTGGTATACTGACTATCCTTGCTCCAATACTTTGTCCACATGTGTGCCTCTCTCCAAGGAGATTGGCATTTCTGTGAGGGAATCCTAGCAGTGGCATATAGCATTAGAATGCCCAGAGGAACACACTGCTCTTCTTTAATCTTGGCGAATTTTTCTATCTTTCCTATGTATCCCGACCATCTGATCTTACCAGATTCCGCCTACCCTGGGGGAGGTTATGGATGCCACGACTCCTTCCTTAACCTCTTCTATCACTTCCTGCATATTCTTATTTTAGCTTAAGCAACAAAGAGCTGAAAGATGGAGCTTGTCTATGTAATACAGTTCTGTTTATGACAGTAAACCTTCAAGAGAATACACTAAATGAAAATGTCATTATGAACGGCTTCAACTAATAGGAAAAATGGTGAATACTTCATTCTTTCTGCAAGTTTTACTGGTCTGGTGTGATATAGTGGGTCCTACTGGAAATAGTTCATTCAGGATTTACTTCAGGAATTTCTTTTTTCTTACACTAATTTGCATATGCATGAATGTAGTAGAACAGAAATGTGTGGATAAAAACCGGTCCATTGAGATGTTTTGGTATAGTGAATACTTTGTTTCTCCCTCTGTACAGTGGCTCAAACTTCGCTGGTGGTACAGAATGTTTCGGTCATCCTGTGTGGGATCATTCTGATGATGGTTTTCTTACATAAAAACGAGCTTCTGACCATGTACCATGGATGGGTTCTTGTAAGTTGCCAGTGGGATTCCTAATGGCAGAAAATAGAATTTCTGGTAGTGGTAAAAAATGAAAACCCTTTGAGACCAGGGAATATCTTTTCACAAAGACACTATTGATCTCTGTGTCCACTTTAACATCCCTTACAGTTATTATGTTTTGTTTTTGCTTGTTTTTTGCCCGTAGTAGGCACTCGTTAAGTATTGTTTGAATTTTAACTCTGTTCGGTTGTTTTTTCTTATTTGTTTTTAATGGCATTTCTAAGAGTTTATTATTTAATTCAGTTGTTAGTTTTCAACTCATTAGTATTAACCTGTAATTTGTTCACTTTATATAAGAAATGTTATCCATATATTTATTAATGTGTCATGATTGTGTTCCTCTAATAATAATTGGTATTTCTGTTGGGGTCATGGACCAGGTAACTTCTTACACTAGGGTCTCGTGATAGCTTGATGAAAAATGGAGAAAGATTTGGGGAGGGGGTGGAAAACAATGGATTTGATGTCACTCTTGAATCTTCTTAAATATTTAGACTGATATTGTAGAGCTTCAAGTCCAGGTGGGACATTAGAAATCTTCTAGTGTGTTCCCTTTATTTTGTTAATGACAAAATTAAGGTGAAGTGATATTAGTTGATTAACCATTGTCATGTAACTGGAAAGTGTCAGAACTCTGACTTAAATACAGGTCTTCTCACTTCCTCTTCAGTGATTTTTTCCAAAAGAGATATTGTGGGGAGAAATTACAAACTTACCCCCATGTTAACACTTATTATGATAACTGTGTCACGTGAAAGTGCATATGACTTTTACAATTTTTGTATGATGTGTACTATAGATGATATAGATTAGGAAGATATTATGCCCTTTAACTTGACCTTAACCTTAATGTTTCATGTCACAAAGTAAAACGATTTCTTATGATTTTGTGAAATGAAAATTTTATTATTATGCCACCAAAGACCATTTTAAACTACATGGTACAGTGAAGTAGGTACAGTGTGATAAAACTGACATTTTAACTCTGCTTTTTCCTGTAATTCCTTAGACTTCATGTTATATTTTGATCATCACTATTGCCAATATTGCAAATTTGGCCAGTACTGCCACTGCCATCACGATCCAAAGGGATTGGATTGTTGTTGTTGCGGGAGGAGACAGAAGCAAATTAGCAGGTAATTTGGTGTTGTCTTTTAACTAAGTGGGTTCTATTAGGATTCACTTTAAGTCAGAGGTAGTAAATGAAGCTTAAGCCTTTTCTTCTGGGTATTTTTAAAAAATATTTTTATTTATTTATTTATTTTCATTTCATTTGAGAGAGAGAGAGAGAGCACGTGGGGGAAGGAGTACAGGAAGAGGGAAAGAATCTCAAGCAGACTCCACACTGAGTGCAGAGCCTGATGTGGGGCTTTATCCCATGACCCTGAGGTCATGACCTGAGCCAAAATCAAGAGTCAACCGCTTAACCAACTGAGCCACCGAGGCGCCCCTCTTCTGGGTATTTTTAAAGAATGATAAATTGAAAACATAGTCTTTGTCTTATCATTACATTATCAATCTCAGTGCAATGATTTATCTCACTGTTAGGAAGTTAATTTATGAGATAGTAAACTTATCTTTTATTCTATGCAAACCTGGCAAGTAGAAGAAAGTTCCTTTTGAGCTCTTTCTTTTAAATTCTGCTCGCGGTCTTTAAATGTTTGCTTAATACTTAGAACAGTGAAAATCTGACATGAGATTTTTATCAGTCATACTATGGATATTATTACCAGTACTTACTGGTCATACTATGGATTTTATTTTTCTCCAAAGCAAATGGAAACACCTTAGTCCTAAAAGAGACTAATAGTTAATTCCTTCAACTTTAAAGTTAAAATCTATAACTTTTATTACATTATATACAATGCAATATAATTGCTGTTACAAATACTAAGGAATTTGGGTCCAGAATATGGTTTTCAAGAAGCTTACAATCTTAGTTGTCTACTGGAAACATATACAAGAGGCCAGAGAAAGACGAAAGAACGCTTATAAAATAGCAACATGTCCTATCACATCGATATTACTTTGGTGCAGAATAACTCACCTCGCTCAATCTTCCCTACCTGCCCCCTAACACAGACACACATTGGATTGATAATTACACAGGGTGAAGGAGGAAGGGCATACCTATCTACTGATCAGATCAGCCGAATCAATTCAGCTAGTCACTGAAGATAATGGGTATCACTAACCTGTTGCCCAACCATCCTGACAGACAAGAAGGCTGTTGCTGATGATTTAAATGGCTTATCCTAGACACAGAAGGCAAGATTAGGTGCTGGGGATAGCAAGCAACTTTGGGCCGTGTGGCTGAAAAAAGGCAAGGAGGTGGTGACAGAAAGGAAGCGAAATCTATGGAAGGTCCAAACAAAGAAAGAGAGGAATTTACTTAAATCATCACTTTGTGGGACACCTGCGTGGCTCAATTGGTTAAGGGTCTGCCTTCGGCTCAGGTCATGATCCCAGGGTCCTAGGAGCAAGCCCCGCATCGGGCTCCCTGCTTGGTGGGAAGCCTGCTTCTCCCTCTCCCCCTACTGTTTCCCTGCTTGTGCTCTCTCGCTGTCTCTGTCAAATAAATAAATAAAATCTCTAAAAAAAAAAATCACTTTGTTATAGCAGTGTTATAATCAAGACAGAAATACCAGTGATTTTAGAGGATGGCGTTTGACTAGGATGAATTTAGCACGTGTGAGTGTACCGCATGACATTCTTTCTAGAGGTGAAGTAGTGATTCTCATTGATTTTTTTTTCCCCTTCCTGTAATCATTTACCAATGGGAAATAATTCCATGTCTCTTTTTGTCACACTGACCTTAAAGTAAGGCTATGTCCCTTTTTGTTTGTGTTTCCTTTTTATTTACCTTCTCTATTTAACCTACTATTTTAAGTATGTAATACATGTCCATGGTTTAAAATTCAAAGGGTATAAAAAGATATATTTTGAAAATAGGTCACACACATATCTGTTAGAATATATTTGAGAGAAAAAGTTGGCTTTTAAAGTGCTTTTCTTTCCCTTAATCTGAATTCCTTAACTCATTTTGACTCTGAAGTCTGTACACTCTGGGTGAAAAAGGTCCGGAGTAAAGTGAAAGTTACTCAGAATCTTCAATTTGTTTTAAATATGTACATAAATAAATAACAAAAACCAAAGATTCCATATAACTTTGTGGGCGTTTTGATGTCCCAGAACAACAACAACAACAAGGCCATTTCTCAGCTGTCCTTTATTATTAGGATAATTGCGGAGTGGGAGAATCTAGGCCAACGAGTCTATTTTCTAACCTTCTGGAATTTCTCAAGTTTAAGAAAGGAAGTAAGCTGCCTCTCGAACTTTGGTCCACCGTGAATTAGCTGTTAGTAAGCGGTGCTTGTTTGCGTCCAGCTAGTTGTGCGGGTTAGTAGCCTAGTGAAGGGAAGCCTCCGTGTTGTTTTTCTTCAAGTTTTAACATCAGCATTTGTTAAAAAAAAAATTAATTAAAAGCCATGCCTCAAAGTAGGATCGAAACTTTTTTCGTTCAGAAGGTCAGCAAAGGTCTCACCATGGATTTTTGGTGCCATTTCTGCTATAAGGCAGAGTTACAGAACAGACAGAAAGGAAGAGGAGAGAGGAAAAATAGAGAAGGGGAAAAGTACACGTCGAGGGGACTCCATCTGCCACCTCGGGTACCTCTGAGGTTGAGTCTCTGATCACAGACACAGCTGCTGCAGTCAGGAATCACGGATGTGCATGCAGGCTGAGTTTTGAGGTTCCAGCAAAAACTGTTAGGAAGCCCAGCAGAGGACTAGGCGGCCATGCCGAACCTGCATGAGCCTTGTGTGTGTGTCTGTGAAGGGGAAGGGCTGTGAGCAGGAAGAGGAGAGCTTGTGAGCTGGATGCTAACTGGTCCCATCCCCTTACCCCTGTGTTTCTTGATTTCAGAGTGGATTTTAAAATTGGAAGTTGTATCACCGAGGGTAAAAAACAAACGCAGGAGAAATTTTCCCTGGAAGGTGAAAACATTTTAGAATTTCAGTGGCATCCGGCCAACATACAGATGTTAACATCTAGTTTGGACAGTTCCATAAAAGGAATTGTTTTTCTACCTAAATACCATTAATCAATCAGTTAACTAATTTGCCTCGGTACTTGGTTCAGTGTTTTATTAAAACATTCTCTTGTGCCATGACCCTTAGCCTGTCAAACCTGTTTGAAACTCACTTCCTTTTCCCAGACTTCTTCCTCTGTTTTATTTCCCTCCCTGTTTTCTTTGTTAACTACTCTTTATTTATAGCTTCTGAGGCTTTTTTTGTCCTCCAGTTCTCTTGGTCACGTATGGCAGATACATTTCTTATTTGAACTTTATTGACTAAAAATTGATCTCATATTTAAGGTAGACAGACGTCCTAGCTGCTGTTTGCTCAGCAGTTCTGTTTATTATTCTTACTCTGTAAGACTGAATATACACTTTATACTAGCAAGTAGCTATTTAATGTCATGTTCTATGCCTCAGTCCAAGCTAAACACAGTTAAACTGGAGTTAAATGAGCACACATATGTGTGTTTGCATAAGAATAAAGAGGAATTTGTAAAAAGGACATGTTTGCATATTTAGAGGACTGATTCTTCTGTAGCCTGTTACCAGTAAAATGATTAGGTCTTTTTCAAAAATCATTATATAATTCATTCTGCTTCAGAGAGATTAAAGCTGCTTCCTGATGCTATATTACACCTAAACATTATCAGCCTCCTGACCATAATAGAAAAGATAGAATTTGGTGGCATCAGGAAGCTTCAGGAGCACTTGAAACCTGAGGTAGTGCAAGAATAGTAAATCATTGTAATTAAAATTAATTTTGCTATTGTTCTGCGATTTTCAGAGCGTTTGTACGCTTTCACTAGTCCTCCATTTTTGGAATCAAAATAGTGAGTTATTTGAATCAATTCTGCACTTGTCTGTTAACATAGGAGTTGGAAACTTATTGGTGGGGGGCAGATGGAAGTTAGCGAGGCCTCTGCAAAAACTGGCCACGTGTAAGATCAATGCAAACTGCCTTTGCCTCTCAAGTGAAAGGTGAACCGTGTCAAAGTTCTCCTGTTATCGTGTAAGCCCTATACATTCAGAGGACTAATTGGAAGGCAGTTGAGGACCAGGAAGAATTAGAGAAGGAATAAAGGCAATTTTCTGTTAATGCACTTATTAGTCACGCATTGCTTTTCCCTTAAGAGGCCCGACATGATTGATAAGGATTTGTCTCATTAATTCCACTCTACTCTGTGTGATAGAGAAGAAGAAAAAAGGTCATTTTCTTGACTTCCCCTCTTTTATTCATTTGGTCCTCTACTCTGACTTATCTATATGTTCCCGTGGTCATACCCTTGCCTTTGTCATCACCACTAAATCCTCCCCTTCTGTAATCCTAATCGTAGGCATTCATGTCTTGAATTGCCACCTCCTGTCTTTCCAGCTCATTCCTTCTGGGACCCCTACCCCAACAGTCTTCCAACCTGGTTGTCACCTACAGGTCATTAAATCCACTTCCTTTTCACTGTCTGTGACCCTTCTTGTCTCCCTTCCTTACCAGCTGAAATTCCAAGGTCAGATGTTCTGACCACCTATGATCACCTCCTAGCATATACCCTCAGTTCAGTTGGTCTCCCCTCCTTCTGTCACTTTGCTTTTGTAAGACCCTGGTAAAATCCAACTCTCTCAACATTTACGTGCCCAAGACTCGGTCCTCAGATCTTGTCTCTTCTGGATCTACACTCAGTCCCTTGGTTAACCTCATCCAGTCTCACTGCTTTAAAACTCAACCAGCTGGGGCATCTGGGTGGCTCAGTCAGTTAAGCATCTCTCAATTTCAGCTCAGGTCATGATCTCAAGGTCATGAGATCGAGCCCTGTGTCAGGCTCTGTGCTCAGTGTGGAGTCTGCTTGTCCTTCTCCCTTTGCTCCTCCCCTTGCTTATGCTCTCTCTCTTTCTCTCGAAAATAAATAAATACATAAAATCTTTAAAAAAAACAAACTCAACCAGCTGATGACTACCGAATCTGGCACATACGTCTTCCCTGAAGTCCAGACATATTTGACTGCCCACTTGATGTGGCCTCTTGACTGTCAGTAGACCTATGAAAATCAGCATCTCTAAACTAAATACTGTTCCTTTGCCCCAAACCTGATCCTTTTGAAGTCTTTCCTTTTTCAGTAAGTGGCAACTCTATCCTTTCAATAGTTAGTTGCTCAGGAAAAAAACAAGAAACTGTAGAGTCCTTCTTAATTCTTATCTTTCTGTCATACCCCATATCTGATCAATTTGCAAGTCTTTATGATTCTACCTTTGAAGTATATCCAGCATCTATCTGTATCTCCATTATTACTGTCCTGGTTTATGCCACATCATTTTCTACCTGTCTTCTTGCCTCTTGCTCTTGTCTGCAAATCCCTCCGTCTCATGCTCCGATCTTTTCACACCACAGAAGCCAAAATGAACCTTTAAAAATATAAGTCAGACTGTGCCACCTCTCTGCTCATTAGCTTCCAAAGGCTTCCTGACACATTCATTGTCAAAGTCAACGTCCATATAATGTTCACAAGACCCTACATGATTGGGCCAGTCTGCCCTCCCTCTCTGACCTCGTCTCTTCCTCACTCTGCTGCAGTCCTGCCAGCCTCCCTGTTGTTCCTCTGACACTGTAGGCAGCTCCTCCTGCCCCAGGACTTTTGTACCCTCTTTGGTCTGGAATCCTCTTTTCAGTAATAGCCACATGACTGGCTCTTTTTCCTCCTACTGCTTCATGTCTTTGCTGTGATTCTCTTTTTCCAGTGAGTCCTTTCCTGACCTTGCCATATTTAAAACTGAAATTTCTCTTTTTCCCTGAGCACTCTCTATGCCCTTTTTGTGCTTTATTGTTCACCCTAATACTTAATTAACATCTGACATGCTGTATATGTGTATACTTACTGATTTATTCTTTCTTTTCCCATGAGAAGGTAAACTCCATGAAGACAGGGCAGAATATTCTTCGTGTTCTTTATAGTGACGGAATTGGTGTCTAGCTCATAATGGGCATTTAATAAATGCTTGTTGAAAAAATAAATGAAGAGTCACCATTCATTTTAAAGTTGATGTTAGACTAATTTATGCAATCCCAAGAGAATCATGATTTTTGAGGCAAATGTAATATGACTTGTTCCAAACAATAAAATTATTTCCAAACAAAATGGTTTGCTCAGAATGCTTTTGGAAATTTGCATTTTAGGAATCTACACACTTGGATTATGAGTTTGTATTATGTAAGTGGGCAGTCTCTCTTTGGTAGGTTTGCACACTTATCTACCTCTTTTACCTACCTCTGTAGATATGAATGCTACAATACGAAGAATTGACCAGTTAACCAACATCTTGGCCCCCATGGCTGTTGGCCAGATTATGACATTTGGGTCTGCCGTCATTGGCTGTGGTTTCATTTCTGCGTGGAATTTGGTGTCCATGTGTGTGGAGTACTTTCTGCTCTGGAAGGTTTATCAGAAAACACCTGCTCTAGCTGTGAAAGCTGCTCTTAAAGTAGAGGAAGCTGAATTGAAACAGCTGAATTTACATAAAGGTAAACTTGCAACAATGACCGATTCCTTTTATCCTGATGTTCAGACCTTAGATATTGGTGAAGACCAAAACTACGTTGAATTTATATCAGGTTTATTACTGCTGAAGGGGTTAAGTGTATCATTTTGGTAAATGACTCAAACCCAGGCTTTTGACAGACTGAGGAGCAACTCTAGGTTGAATCTTAGGGGATTGGAATGGGACCCATGGCCCTTTTCCTTCATGTGAGCAGTAGACATGGAGTGGAAATTAATTTAGGGATGGCTGGGAAAAATTGAGCCATAGGAATGGAAAGAACAATTGGTGGGGGGGAATAAGAGAATTCATAACAGTCTGTGAAGAGAGGAGTTACATGGCTATTTGTAGAATAGTAGAAGGGAGTGCGGGCATGAAGGTGGGCATTTCCCAAGACGAGAGAGGAAGCTGGGCTTCTAGGCCAATGGAATCTTAACAGGCCCCAAGAAAATAAGATGCTATAGTTTTCCAGACAATTACTATATTTTTATTTGGTGGGTTTTCCTGTTATTTACTTCGGTGGGAGTATGATTTTTTTTTTTGGTTTTTGTTTTGTTTCATTTTGTTTTTTTTAGGTGGCAGTATAATTTCTAAGGGGGTTGGTGAGGAAAGGGAGACAGACCATGTGAGAGAGAGGGGTGTCAATAGTATGTTGTTTATTTAACCTAATGTTACTTGGAGATTGTTCCTTGGCTGAAATTCTTAGATTAGTAAAAGAAAATACATATTATATTGATGTCTTTTATTAACAGAAACTGAGCCAAAATCCTTGGAGGGAACTCATCTAATGGGTGAGAAGGACCCTAATGTCCGTGAGCTTGAAGATGAGCAAGAGCCAAGCTGCGCCTCCCAGATGGCTGAACCCTTCCGCACCTTCCGAGATGGATGGGTCTCCTATTACAACCAGCCGGTGTTTCTGGCGGGCATGGGTCTTGCTTTCCTCTATATGACTGTCTTGGGCTTTGATTGTATCACCACGGGGTACGCCTATACTCAGGGGCTGAGCGGGTCTATCCTCAGTATTCTGATGGGAGCATCAGCCGTCACTGGAATAATGGGAACCGTGGCTTTTACTTGGCTCCGGAGAAAATGTGGCCTGGTTCGGACTGGTCTGATCTCAGGATTTGCACAGCTTTCCTGTTTGATCTTGTGTGTCATCTCCGTGTTCATGCCTGGAAGCCCCTTGGACTTGTCTGTTTCTCCTTTTGAAGATATCCGTTCTAGGTTCATTCAGGCAGAGCCACTGTCCACGATGACCCCTACAAAAATACCTGAAATCATCTTAACAACTGAAATGCACGTGTCAAACGGGTCTGACCCTGCTAATATTGTCCCAGAGATGAGTCCTAAATCTGTGCCCATAATCTCTGTCAGCCTGCTGTTCGCAGGCGTCATTGCTGCTAGAATCGGTAAGTCCTCTCTGGGTATGTTGATGAGCTAAAGTGTCTTTCTGCAGTGTAGGTTCAGAAAAGTCAACAGTAAATGACCCGAAATAATCCCTGAGTGTTAATTTAAGCAAAATCCATTTTTTATCCTTATGCGTGATCCAGTCTTTAATTATGAAATTTTTATTTTCTAGTTTAAAATATAGTGTGTGTATATGTACATATAGTGTCTCAAAACATGATTAGGGCTTGAAATTTTTTTATAAATGAGTATTTTAAGTATTCTGATGTAATTTAATTTTCAAAAAGATATGAGCTCTAATAATTATAATACCATTTAGTAATTTAGAATCTTTATATTGCTATAACTCCACCAAAAAGACTATAATTTAGAGAATATTTGTATAGGACAAAGTAAAAAAGATAGTGTTTTTGGTTTCAAAAAAAAAAAAGGTAGCTGGGAAAAAAAATCCTTCAAAAAGTCTCTAACTTATGTGTATTTATAGTATACTTTGCCAAACAAATGGATTTTATAGCTCTGGAAGGAAACACATGTAAAGACTTTTTACAAGGCAAAATTTAAGTAATTATTAATAGAGTACTGATGAATTATCTCTGCCTGAATTTGTTCTTGAAATGAAACCGTACTTATCTTGTGATACAAAGCAATTCATTAATTTATCAAAGACAATTAATATTCAAGCAAGACAGCTTTATTGTAGCGGCTTTAGAACCCAAGCAGTAAATGTAATAATGGTTTAAAGTTTCCTTAAACTTTAACCATTAGGCTATATTAGCACATTCACTTTAAGCTTTAAAAATACTTGTACTTAGATTTATTGTCTCTGATTTCAGAGTTTTGCTTTTGTAGTATAAATAATCACAGATAATAGAATTAAGAAGTTTGTAGGTTAGACATATTTTTGTATGGTGGCTACAAAAATCATTTCTTGAAGCCACTAGTCACCCAGTATTTTGTATCTTATTTTATTTTTTATTTTTCAAGTTTTTATTTAAATTCCAGTTAATTAACACACCGTGTAATATTAGTTTCTGGTGTAGAATTTAACGATTCAACACTTACTTTACACACAGGTATTTATTGACGAAAAAGAATTCTCAAAGACAAGGCTATGATGAATATTTATATACGGTGACTTTAAGGTCCTAGGGATAAATGTATATTTTGCACGTGTCAGCATTTTTAAACTGTAAATATGAAATGTAAAGCTACAAATTAAAATTCAGTCTTTAATAGTTATCTTTTATTAATAGGTCTTTGGTCCTTTGATTTAACTGTGACACAGTTGCTGCAAGAAAATGTAATTGAATCTGAACGAGGCATTATAAATGGTGTACAGAACTCCATGAACTATCTTCTTGATCTTCTGCATTTCATCATGGTCATCCTGGCTCCGAATCCTGAAGCTTTTGGCTTGCTTGTATTGATTTCAGTCTCCTTTGTGGCAATGGGCCACATCATGTATTTTCGATTTGCCCAGAAAACTCTGGGCAGCAAGCTTTTTGCCTGTGGTGCTGATGAAAAAGAAGTCACGAATGAAAATCAAACGGATACATCTGTGGTGTGAGACAGTGGAACCGTGGCTGCCCTTGTCACTAGGTTACAGAACGCGTATGCTTATTTGTACTGCAGCATTCCACTAAATGGCTAGGTGTTTCTCTCTGCTTTACCCCAGTTGTACTGTGAGGCCTAAAGGCTGTTTAGGAACTTAGGTCAGAGAAAATGAGCTGGTTAATTTCCCTTACATTTAAGGATGGAAAAAAAAATAGGAAAAGAAAAACTCAGTTTAAACGTAGGGAGTAGAATGGTGACACCGATTTTCCCTATTTCTCATGAGTAGATAAAATTTTCCATGAAGAGCGGTTCATCATGGGATTTAAGTTATTCTTTGGCAGATATTTATTATCTGTGCAAGAATTCAGATATGTCATTTCCCCCTAAAACTCACTCGTGTCCAGGTCCAGCAAATTTACTTTCGGCATCTTATTCGTGTTATAAAAAACAAATTCTGCTTCACGTATGAAGATGAGAGTTTGAGAACCAGTATTATTCTTATGGATCCTATTGACTGTAAGGGATTTACACTTACATGGAAAAAGGAAATCCTTACCTAGAATTCTCAAGTAGGATTTATGGTTATAACTTTAGAGAGCACCTTTGTATTTTTATTATCATGGTGAAATATTGTATTAAGCATATGTAGCACTTCGTAAAAATGGCTATCACATAAGCTGCAGGTAGAAGCAAAGCTGTAGATTTATAACCCAGTAAACGCATAAGGACTTCAAATACGCTGATAGTTTGGCCGTAGGAACTAGAAGCTTAAAAAGTCACACAGAAGGGCAAGATCTGAATTGAACTCACACCACTGTCATTTATGATCTCTGTCTTGAAGTATGAGGGAGTAAGCTTTCAGCCCGGTAAATGAAATGTAGAAAGCAAGCTCACACGTGGGAAGGTTTTATTTTAAAATCATCGGATTTACTTTAAAACATGCTCGGGAAGAGCATTTTTACTTTCACTGTTTTGTACCCAGGAGTTATTTTTACAGTGTTGTAGAGCAAGACTGTTCGTCAGTGTATCCCTTTCAAATGTCTTTGAGAAGAATGGAGAAAAAGAAACACTTTTGTATGTATTTTTAGAAAAACTGTTTCACGAGTCATTTTGCGACGTGCCAGTACCAACACGGTACTTTGCCTTAACTGTTTATGCACTTTCATGGAGACTGCAATACGTTGCTCTGAGCACTTTCTTTGTCCTTGAGGTTTAATCTTCTTCCTTCTATCATATGACATAATGATTTCCGGTTGTAAAATCTTTGTAAAATATTTCTATATAAAAACATTTTTAAAATCTTGATTGCTTTTTCCTGAGTTGCGCTCCCCAATTTTTAATATTGTTTTTGTTACGGAACATCGGTTTTGGATACGGTATTTTTTTTTTCCACTATAAAGGGCTACAGGTTCATCATAATTCATCATTTTTAGTGTTACCTCACTGTTACTATGTCCGGTTTTGGTGGCTTTGATGAAAATACGGTAACTGGGAAGCCTAGCCCTCATTCCTTGACCTTGAAGAAGTCACACTGAGCTCTCTGAGTTCTATCTTTTCTTTTGTTAAGTTGGAGAGGCTCCTATAAAGCCAACTCTACCCTCCTCACCTCTCTTCTGACCAAGTCAAATCGGAGAAGTCACGTGGAAGCACTTTGTGGCCTCTCCAATGACGTGGTGTTAGTACTAGGAGTTGGGCCTAACTAATGAGAGACAGTTAAAGCTAGCTTCCTGCTGTAGTCTGGAGAGTAGAGCCCTGTCCTGTATTCAGCCAGTGTTTACTGAAGACTTGATCTGTACCCCAGACTGATGTGTCCTGGGATGCCTATTTGACTCAGACATGGTCCATCAGGCTCCTTTTCTTTCCCCTAACACTGGGAACTTGAGAACTTTTGACATAGCCCCAGAGCTATGGATCTGCTCGTGGCCTTTAAACAGACAGTAAGGTTTGGCTGCTGCCTTGAGCAGGTCATCTCCCTCCCCTGGGGGTCAAGCTGGGGTTGGAGTTCTGGCCCAAGTGCTTGCAGCTGTAATGAAAGGCCTGTGACCTTGTAAAATGAATAGAAGCATGTTAGCAAAGGAAGGTCGCGGCTCTTCATGTGGGCGTTTTGCCAAACTGCGGGTCTGGGGAGAGAGGCCTGTGTAGGAGGAAGGAGCATGGAGTTGGAGAGTCCTAGGAATTTTTACAGCTGCCTCCCTTATCTTTGCAGAGTGCTGTTCAGAGCAGATAGAGGAGGGGAGGGGACGGGCGCCACTGCGGGCCTGGCAGCCTCTGCAGTTTACCGCCCCAGGCATCGAAGTAGGCCCCGAGGGCAGATGACATGTGCCTGCCCCTGGGTGTGTTTCTAAATAGGGGGACAAATTCAAACACCTAAGGGTCACTTCGGTAGCACGAGTGAAGCGGACCAGATAGAGGAAATTGTCTTTCATTTAACCTGTAATTACATTTCATAAAATAATCACTTATTTCGTTCCCAAAACTAAACAATTATGTTCTTTTCATGCTCTGCTCCACGCAGCCTTCTTATGGTTGGTTATTAAGTTCGTTCTTTCAACGTAGGCATTCTTCGGAACTAAACGCAGAAAGCTGTCCGTCTTCATTCCCATAAAGAAATATGCCTTCTTCCATTTATTTCTTGAAACATCTGGTTTGCTTGATATTCCTTTCATTGCGCCCCACCTCCCCCCCGCCCCGGAAAAGAAAGATCAGGTGTAAGAAATTTCCTTCCTGTTTACCGTAAGACAGAAGAGCAATGCAGGGGCGCACTAAAGGGCACACAGCCCCGGAAGTGCTGTTGGGAGGCAAAGGCATGCTCAGGCTCCGGGGAGCTAAAGGGGCAGCTGGGCGCAATTCCCCGTTGCCGTGCAGGTACGTGGGCTCTGTGTTCACATCTTTGGATCTTTCCAGAGAAGCTGGGAATCTGGAATTTTTGTGAAACCTCCAAATTCTTAAATACTAAAAAGTAACTTGAGAGTGCTAGAACAACTTTCTAGCCAAACGGTCTCTATGAGCTACACATGAGCCCCTGCGGGCTGCCATGTTTGAGTTTTGCTCTGAGAGAATAGTTTGTAAACAAGAGAATGGTATTTGAGTAAAGGGTAAGGAGAGGAGGTATATATACACAAATTGTGGAGTACGGAGAACAAGCAAGAACTGGACAAACGTACTTATGGTGAAAACTGTTAAGCTTTTAGACATCCTTTATTGGAGATCATGTAAGGTCAAATAATCTATGCATTTATTACCTGCCATATTAATGTCAATGAGTATTGTGCCCCGAAGTTCTTTATTCCGTGTGTTGTTTATGCTGTTGGGTTAAAGGATAATGATGATTAAAATAAATAAATAAATAAACAAACAAACAAATAAATAAATAAAACTTTTAAAGAAAAAGAAAAAGCAAGCACAGAATTTGATATTGATAAAGTACCCTTTTCTCATCCCTCTCCCTGAATCCTCAGGATACACACTGTGAACAGTTTAGATGTATCCTTACAGATCATTTCTTTGTAATGAAGTTTAAAAAATAACTCTTTATATCGTCATTTGGTTGCTTCGCCAAGATTATGTTGATCTCTGTATCTGTTCATTGATTTTTAAGTGTATATGTTTCTCCCAAATTCTGAGTTAAAGTCATGTTTGCATTAAGACTGTTGATATAGCAATTAAAAAAATTTTAAAACGTAGAACAGATTAAAAACTTTAAAAACATAGAAGTAGGTATACAAATCTCTTGTCTAATATATTTATAATGCCTGGGAGGTAAATGTAGTCTGAAATTGCTTTCAGCCAAGACACCAGGCCGCAGTTTTACCTTTTCCCCCTAAATGACACTTACTTGAAACTCTTCATTACTTCAGTTAGACATTGCTGCTGCTCTTCATCTCCTTTTTTCCCCCTCAATCCACCTTTCAGAATAATCTTTGCTATCAGAACATTTTTGTTTTACAACATAGCAATTCAAGGGTAGAGCTGAAATGTTGGAAGGACCTTGTGACAACACATACACATTCATCACAAACAAGTCTGAACCGGCTCCATGTAAGTCACACTTTAAAAGTTAAGTGACTTTTTTCCTTATATGGAGACTTGTTTACATTTTCCAAGTCCAAAAGGGAGCAAATATTTTATCTAAAGGATGGACAAATGAGAGATCAAAGTACAAGTAAGTGCTTTTTTTTCCATGTTCTTCACCCTGGCCTCGATGTGAATTCGTATATATTTTTCTATTTGAACATTTTCCTTATTGCATTTTACTGGGAGAAAGGTGCACCGAAGTAGTTATGTTCTGAACTGAGACAGTGGTTGTCCTCAACTCATGTAGGCAGTTGTCGGGGTGATAATACAAATGCTAATCTAATTAAACTGATTGAAGATGTAAGAGGATAATACATTTCATGGTAATTAAAACGCTTCAGGAGAAATACATGTTTGGAGAACTGATTTCCAAAGACTTTACAATAGATGATCCCTAATAAGCAGGACACAGTCACATTACAAATCATACCTTAAGGAATATTTGAATCTAACATATACGTACATATTCTAGAAAGAATGGTTATCCATGGATAGATTTGTTTTTTGTTATGTATTTGACCAAGTATAGGTAGATATCTTCTTATCTGCTAATTATAAGGTTTAAATAAAAGACATTACAATGGAAAGGAGCTCACATTTAAACATCTATTATTGTCAGCACTTCGCTTATTTAATCCTCACCATAACTCAGTAAAGAGGATATTATCATCTGTGTTTTATAGATGAGGAAACTGAATCTTAAAATAAATGTCATGCGTTTACACACCTAGGAAGTGGCAGAAGAATCTAAAACCATTTCTGTCTGTCTCCAAAGGCTATCCACTTTTTCTCCATACCACACAACTGTAGCATGGGCTTTTTCTAGTGGGAAGTGCCAGAAAATCCTTAATATCCCTAAGGGGTCTATTTGTTTAAGGCAAACACATTTTAACTTACAAGGGAAATGGGTATAACTTTATTAACTGACTCACTGAACGAGAGGATTTCAAATCGCATTTCCAGGGAGCTAAAGTTTTTCCAATTCATAGCCGCCACACCCGTTTAAAAGGTCTCGGTTGGTCTTTGTGCAGCATTTACAATACTGTGGGATATATGAGTAAGGTATATGGGGTATATCTCCTAGCATCTCTATGAAGTGGAACAGGGAAATGATTAGGGGCACAACAGAGCCCTGGGCGTAAATTCTGCCCTTTCGTTTACCAGCTTCTGTGCTCCTGGGTAAATTGTTCAGCTTCCCTGAACCTTTGTTCGCACAATGGGAACATTAATACCCATCTCATAGGAGATTAGCATTTTTTAGTCCAATACCTGATATAGAGCCCCCAGTAAAGTATTTCTCAAATTCACATGAGAAAGAATTAAAGATCTTCTTTGTTTCAGTATCATTTATTTTTACCTGCATCATTCTCATGTAAGTGTATCATGTTGGATGGACTATTCAGTTAAATATACCAATTAATTTTACCTGTTCATTTTTTTCTTCAAATGTAACATACATATTCCCTTTGACAGTAGAAGTCTACAAACAGATCTGTCTAGAAGACAAGTACACTGAATTTACATTTAGTTTTAGCCTTTAAAAACAAATAGCTGAGATTTTGTGGACATTAGAAAGAATGTCTATTTTTTAAAACCGGAAAATTCTCATCACTGTTTTTAATTCTAATATTTCCTAAATTTCTAGGCACTTCTTTGTAAATGAAAAGGACATAGGGACAGAAGAATAGAAGGACAAAGAGAAGACAGATGAAAGGAAGGAGGGTAAGATATTGGGGAGAGTGGGAAGGGAACTCACAGAGTGCATATGTTTATCCACTCTTCCTCCTCAGATGTCCCTGAAATGACAGGAAATGAGTACTGAAAACCTTCGGCTTCTTTTTTTGGCTTGTTCTCAACCTAGGGTAGAGTCCTCAGCAGATAAAAGGTACATTTCTGGCATAAAAAAACAAGCAGATGAGAATATATTGACATCTAAGCCCCCGCACAAAAGGCTGTAGCACAGATGTGAGCTACCTTTCCTGGAGTAGCTTGTCTTGACAGGTATAGAGAACCAGTGAGGGAAGTGGGCAGAAGGATCGAATACAAAACAGCTGCTCCTTTCCACCTATGGAGAGCACGTACGCAGTGCTAATGACGTGAGGACATTTGCAAAGTGAACAGTTAGTCTGGAGAGGGTTAATACTTCTAGTGAAGGTGTGGACCCCAGAGAGAAGCCCTCCTGTTCTGATTCTAGAAGTGAAACCCTGATTATTTTTGTACTCTCTGCCTGTGTTTTAAAGAAGGCTAGCCCTTGACATAACTTACGCATTTACTCGGAAATCTTCCCCGAGTGGCGTCTGTTGAAGAAAACAACGTACTCAACAGTGGAGGAAATCCACATAAGCTACTTCAGTTCATCAACCTAGCCTGCCTTTCATGTGTATGAACAGATAACCAGTGATAACCAGACACCTGGGAAAAACCAACAGCTCCAAAAAATGGGACTAAAATGAATAAAAAAAGTGATGAACCAAGGAAACCCAAGATGATTTAGGAAAGAAAACAGATTTTTTCAATTCTAGTTAATATCCTCAGAGAGATTCAAAACCAAATGATATCTATAAAATAAGTACAAAGTTTTATACAAAAAGAGAACAGGAGGAAATTACTGGAAATTAAAAATATGACTCTGCCCAAAATTCAATAAAAGGATGAATTTAAAAGTCAAGCAAAGAGACAAAAATAAAGTATAAGAGAAAAATAAGTGACCTCAAAGATGGATGTCAAATATCCTTCTGTTGACAAATCGAGCAAAAAAAATGGAGGAGATGAATGGAGGGGTAGAAGGAAGGAGAAGGAGTTGGATTATTTAATGATACGATGAAGGGTTAATATGTTTCTTGTCCAGTAGAAAAAAAGGTAACTAGAAACTTCAGAAAAAAACCCAAAAACTTGTACAAGAGAGTCATTTCCGTATATGACACAAAGTCAACTGTGGCATGATTCTAAGGAATTGTTGGAGTAAAAGAAAAGATAATTAATTTTAGGGACACCTGGGTGGCTCAGTTGGTTAAACATCTGCCTTCAGTTCAGGTCATGATCCCGGGGTCCTGGGATCAAGTCCCACGTCAGGCTCCCTGCTCAGTGGGGAATCTGCTGCTCCCTCTGCTCCTCCCCTAACCCCTGCTCATGCTTGTGCGTGTTCGCTCTCTCTCAAATAAATGAATAAGAAAATTAATTTTCCTTTGATTCTTAGATTATTTTCTTTGAGTGATAACATAATAATATATCATTTGCTTTTAATTTTTAAAATTAACCACTAAGCGAAGCTCAGAAGCTTTTTAATAAAGCTTTAAGACTAGGACAGTGTGGCTATAAATGTAAATGTTATAAATACTTATAAGTCTTGGTGTAGTTGACAAAAGCTAGGAGTTGGCAGTAGAAAAGAGGTGAAAGATAGTGTAGGGTTCTTATGTCCTCATTTTAAAGGAGGAAATTAAGACACTATCTAAAAATGATGACAATAAAGGAACTTTAAGTATATTATATGAAATTGTATAAATTATATCATTTGAAAGGAAGAGAAAGCAGGACATAATGTGAAATGAATTCCTCATCTGTTATAACACATCATTGAGAAATACTGTCTCAGGTTGCTAAATCAAGAAATAGGTCTCAGTGGTATTGCAAATTTGGTGTAACTGGCTTACCTGAGCCACTCTAGCAGATTCTAATAGTTACCTGAGTCTTTTATCTATATATTTATTAACAGCTCATTCTTCTCAAATACAATCCTTAATTAAGGAGCCCAGTGATTGAATTATCAAAAGAATAACTTATCCTACTCATTTGGAAATTCAAGTTTGGGAGGGCATGAGCAGACATTTTCAAAAAAGAAGTCTCAATTATCATTGACTTGGTTAAATATATAACAGATTGCCTTACTTTGAAAGTGAAAACTGTATTTGTGTGAAGTGGGAGGAAAAGACTGTGTGGTCTCAGAACTATATCTAAGTTAATTACAGCATTTATCAAATAATTATCAAATGTCATAATGTTTTATGTTTTACTATTTACATCATATGTAATTGTTTTGACTATAGCTTATAGGTCATTTGCATCTGGAACTTCTTTTTTCATTCTTCTAATTTCTAATCATCTGTTAATTCTCCCCTATCCTTCTTTTTCCTGGCAGTATTTCATTCATATTCTCCAATGTTTTACATTTCTTAAAACTTTTGGTTCATTGATTTTAAGTAAATAAATGCTTAGCCATGCATACATGTCTTATAAACAGTTTTATGTAATATGTTAAATTCAAAATGATGACACAAGCTTCAAGTAACGCATTGTAGAAGTTCTAAGCTTAATTGACAAAAGATTAAGTAAATAAACACTCAGAAAAACAGTGACTGACCTAGCAGTGTCAATATTTATAAAATAAGAGTCACAGATTTCACATGATCATTAAAAGCCGGTGCTTTCATTGGCTGGAGGAGCGTGTGAAAATCACACCCGCCTAAACACAGGGAAACGAGCCTAATGATGAGGTAACTACCTGAAAACCTAAGAATAATGAGAAGGCATTCTCTCTAGTTGGTGTAATGAGGGGAAAAGCTATCACTTTTCATTTAACCATTCGGTTCTGTTTGAATTTAAGCAGCAATAGCACCTTTCACACCACAAAACCGACACTGTCTTCTAGCCTAGGTTTAAAAATACATTAACAGTTTGGATATGAAGTATAGGTCTCTCAGTTTTTATCTAATTTCAGTTAGAGGGCTCCTTTTTACTCTTGGGCTATCTGATACGTTACCTACTTCCCTTTTCATGTGTTTTATATTTCATGTGAATATCTAATAATAGCTACCAGAGACAATTTTCTGCCTTCAATTCATATCTGTTATTATAGTTCAAAAGCACTTACCCTGGAATATAATTTGTGATCTGGCTAAAGGAAAACCTCACATGATGAAGTGAACAAACAGATAAGAGGAGTTTATTGTGAAACATTTTTGAGTGTCCCTCAGTGCTGAAACATTGTTTTCAATGTCAAAATAGAGACAGAGTTCACTGGAAAATTTGGAGCTGAAATAAAGCATGTCCAAAGCAGAGCCCTCAAGCAAATACTCTTAGCTATTCCTCATCACCATTCATTGGAGGTTAGATGCCTGTTGCTGGGTGAAATCCTCCCATTTCGAGTTTGCAGATACAGGAAGTGAGAGGTTCAGAAAAGTAGACATGTTCCCAGTCATAAATCAGTCAGTCATTGTCAAGACTTAAGCAGTAGTACTCAAAAGATTCTGAAGAATGTTAATTTACTGAGACCCTGTATTTTGCTTGAAGGGAGACAGATCCATTTAAAAAAAAAAAAAAAAGGCCATGACTTTGCATTTTTCCCACAATTTATTTATCTCATTAAAACTGTTGGAAAAAAAAAATCACATCTTAATCTCATAAAACTGACACCTACGTCTTTTATCATCTATCACTTTATAGGATGTTTTTGAGTTCCCAGATAGTTTGAGTCATGGGGTGCCTGCTATGTGCTAGCCTCTGACCTTCGTGTAAGAAAAACAAAACAAATAAGGTATCAGGGATATTCAAAAGCTGACGATTTCATGGTAAGTGATATCTTTACATTGTAATATGGTTTTGCTGTGGATGAGATGTGCATAGGGAGGTCAGAGAAGAGCTCTTAGACCAGCCTGGGCTTAGGTAACGCTTCCTAAAAAGGCAGTGCTTCAGTTCTGGCTCTTCTGTTCCTTTGCCCAGTGTCCAGTTTGCTTATTTAAAAATTCCAAATAATACATGAAAATATAAACAAGAGAGTAAAATTCACCCAAATCTCTTCACTCAAAGATGATCACATTTTGATATTTTGGTGAATACCCTTCCAGGCAAATATGTGTATGTCTGTGAATAGATAGAACTTTGTATAAATGTGGCTATAGTCCACATGGTATTCTGCATCTGACTTGTTTACACTCCACAATATCTCCTGGATTATTCCATATCAATGAATTAGAAATTCTATCACTTTTCATAGCTATATAGTATTCCGCTAAATTTTGTTCCTTTATTTAGCTAGTCTCTTATCAAAGTACAGTTAGGTTGTTTACCTTTTATTGCTGTTTTAAATAATTCTGTACTTAATATCATTGTATATATATTTTGGATACGCAGGCAGTGATCTCCGCAGATAAGTCTCTGGAAGAATTGTTAAACCATAAGTGACACACATCTGAAATTTTGATTTACAAATGCCACACTGCTCTCCAGAAACGTTGCACCAACTCAAGTTGCAATGTTTTCCTGTGCTTTTGCCAACGTGGAATTTTATCTGTCATGTCTTTGCCAGTCTGATACATGAAAAATCTTTTTATTCCAGTGTGCATTTTAAAAATCATTAGTAAGGTTAAGCATCTTTTCACATGTTTTTGTCTCTTTTTAAAGCTTTTATGAATTATTTTTGTTTTCATTGGCATGTCTGTCACCATCTGGTTATCTTGTAAAAGACCTTTTGATGCTAGGGATGTTAATGTTTGCCTGTCATATGTACTTTGATAATTATTTCACCTCTTCCTCTGACTTTATGTTTTTAAAATGTTTGAGTCAGGTCTATCAGTCTTTTCTATTTGGATTTTGACTTCTGTGTGGGCGGTAAAAAGACCTCTCCACATCAAGATTTCTAAAAGCTCATAGTTTCTTCAGTAACTGTTATAGTTTTGTTTTTATATTTAAGTATTTAAGCCATCTAGAATAAGCTGGGATAAAAACTGAGGTAGGGTTTCAGTTAGCCACCTGTCCTGAGTGATATTTTTTTCCTTGTTGATTTAAAATACTATGTAGAGTAGTGATTAAGAGAATGGGTCTTGGAGGTGGGCTGTCTAGGTCCAGCTTCTGGCTCCACTGCTTACAAACTGGGCCTGATTTCTCATACATAAAATGGTGTTAAATATCCATCTCTTGGAGTTGTCAGAACTATGTACATTAGTATATGTACAGGGATCAGGAGAATATATGGCACATTGTCAGAGCTCACAAAATAGAACTATTATTGGGTGCCAAATTCATATGTCATGTGGGATTGTTTCTAGACCCTATTCTGTTACTGGAGTCCAGAAGTTCATCGGTCTGTGCCAATTCTGACTATAACATACCTATGGACAAGTTCTCTCATTCTTTTTCAGAATTTTCCTAATTCTTCCAGCATTTTTATTTTTCTAGATAAACTTTAGAGTCATTCTGTCCATTCCTAACAAGCTCATTGAGATTTTGCTTGTCATTTTAGAGAATATATACTATTAGGAAAAATTGATTTTTGCATAATTTTGAATTTTTCTTTCTGTTAAATAGGTGTGTCTTTCCATTTATTTGAGTGTTTCTTTCTGTTATGTAATAAATGTTTATAGTTTTATTCTTTAGGTCCTTCTCATTTCTCAATACTGAATATTCTGAGCTAGGTCTTGGCAGATGAATAGGAGTAAGCCAGACAGAGAAAGAGAAAAATTGGTCGTGTCTCTTTAGCTTCCAGAAGTCATAGTTATGCTTGGAACACTCCTAGTTCTAGAAATAATGTTCTTTAGTCAATCCACATAAGATACAAGTAGTAAACTGAACTACCAAAAAAAAAAAAAAATGTTTCTGCAAACGTCTTTCCTACAAAGAAGTGGAGTAAGGCAGGAAGCCAATGTAAGAAATATTTATGCAGCTGTTGCCTGAACTAATCCAGGAAACTTCTGGGGACTGGCAGCGATATACATGTTCAGCTTTTTCTGAGCCTACTGGCTCGTTTTAAAAAATCTGAAGTCCAATACGTGTGTATGAACCAAGGGATTCGAATACAGATTGATGTGTGTTTGTGGGTGTTTTGAACTGAGCTGGACGTAGGCGAGTTTGTGAAGTGACTCCAGTTTTTCTTCATTTGCCATTTGACCTCATTTTCAGCCTGTCCCTCCTCAACTTCAGAACCATGACTGTGGAACACCATCGGTAGAGTCCAGTTTCTTGCCCAGGTACTCACATTCTGTGCTCTGTTCAAGCTAACACTAAACAGAGCCCTGTCCATCAGATGTCCAGTCATGAGTAGCTGGTCCTAGTCCATCTGGGCTTAGCCGAGTGAGGAAATAAACAATAACCCCTCTCCTGCTCAGAATGTATCTTATCTAGCATTGTCCTTCAGATCTCAGAATTTTAAAGAAATTTATGACCCCCCCATCATGTGACATTTTATTACTACTCTCTCTGCCAATTCAAAGTATAAGGTTGTGGGGGCGCCTGGGTGGCGCAGTCGTTAAGCTTCTGCCTTCGGCTCAGGGCGTGATCCCGGCGTTATGGGATCGAGCCCCACATCAGGCTCCTCCGCTATGAGCTTTCTTCTTCCTCTCCCACTCCCCCTGCTTGTGTTCCCTCTCTCGCTGGCTGTCTCTATCTCTGTCAAATAAATTAAAAAAAAAAAAAAAGTATAAGGTTGCATTTTCACCTTCCCCAAGCCCTTTAAAAATACAATGTATACTTGGGTAAGGGAATTCATTTCATTCTTAGGGCACGAGTCCAATTCACAATCCAACTGCGGAAAAAAGTAATTAGGCCATTGCTTTTCTCTTTCCTACCAGCCTAATCTTAGAATCTTAGGCCTTTTGGGAGACAGCCAGGAAGACAGAATTCATCCAGTACTGTCCTCACATTAATTAAAACATGTGTACCTCCCCAACTTAAAAAAATACAGGCGGTTCCATTAATAAGGTGGTTTCTTCTATTAGTCAACATAACCTTTACAGGGACTGTAGGAAGAATTCTAAAAAGCAACTAGAATGCAATAATTGAAAAAAAAAGTTGGTAATTTATTATGCAAGCAACATAGATCAACAAGCTCCTACAGTTAGGTTGTGGTGATGGTTGTACAACTCCATGCCAGTAGTAAAAACCATTTTATTGTATACTTTACATGACTGAAACGGGTGGTATGTGAATTACATCTCAATAAAGCCATTTTTAAAAAGCCATTGATATCCAAATGCCTTAGAACGAAAGAAAGAAAGAAAGAAAGAAAGAAAGAAAGAAAGAAAGAAAGAAAGAAGAAAAAAGAAAAAGAAGAAAAGGAAGACTGTAATGAGTGTAATTTGCTATAGTAACGGCTCTAAATAACCGTAGTAGCTGAAGCAGCTGGAGTGGCCTCGAGTAGGCAGTTATGTCCACTCTCATTTAATGTTCACAATAAACTCAGGAGGAAGGAAACACTATTATCCGCCTTATTTCACAACGAGAACGTGCTGCTTACAGAGGTTGGAAGCGTTGGCTGCAGCTCTGCAGTTAGAGAGATGCAGGGAGCACAGCAGGGTGGAGACTAGGCTTCTGCCTCCGGAGCTCAGCCCTGACACTGAACTAATCCGAGCACCGGGACTGGCTTGCTTTTCACTGTCCTTCACTGTAAACAGCAGTTAATCCAGACCGTTCCTGTTCATATCATCTCCAGAAGACTTAGACAAGTTCTTTCATCTAAGTGGTTCTAATGACTTGATTTTATGCCATAGATTATATAAAATAGACTTATCTACATATAGTAAATTCTCTATGATCTTTAGTAGACATTTTCTGAAAAAAAAATCTGTCATAGTTTGCAATTCGAATTACGTTTTAAAGTATTCAGGATAGGGCCAGAGCAGCTTTCTGTGGAGAGGAATCTGTATTCCTCCTGTATAAATAAACAAAAATGGCGAATATGTTCCGTATCTGTAAACCTGTATTTTTAGACTGCATTTATTTCATCGTGGTGTCAGATTTCTCTGCATTTTCAGAAATTCCAGCATCATTATCACTCCATATGTATCCAGTAGCTCAGGGGAAAACAGCATTATCATGTTGGAGGAGAAAGGAGTCTCCCATTCTTCTGTAGGCGAACTCAGCCTTTAAGATAAATCAAAAATAGACTTGGATGGTTTACTGGGAGCTTGTGACAAAGTACAAGGAGGAATGACTTTTATTATTACTGAATGTTCAAGTTAAGTAATTAGGAGGCAAAACCAAACCTTTGTCTTTTGCGGGAAATCGTGTACTAAAGAACTATAGGAACAGCTACATGTGAAAATATCATGGGGACATTCTTGTGGTCGAGATTTGGGATCATTTGTTCCTCATCACTCTCAGAAGGGCTCATAGGTGCATGAAGTTTCCTTGTGCTCTTCTTCACCCCTCTCCTCCAGGTATCCCACCATTAGTAGCCCATGGTTCGTTCATAAGAGGATTGTTATGATGTTTTGAAGATAAGGTTACATAATCTAGTGATTAATGTATATTTAACAAACTATTTAGATTAAATAATGATTTTGACCTTCTGCTTGTCCACTGGCTGTGAAGTTTATAACAGTTTTTTGGTGTGTCATGTTGATTTTCCAATATAATTTTTAGTTTAAATCAATAGTCTTTAATTAGGGGTCTATTGAAGACCCAGAAAAAAATCACTGGAAGAGTATATAGGGGCATAAAGAGATGAATAAAATAGAATCCTTACTTTTTGGGAGTTTGCAATCGAGTAGACAGGGTAAGCCAAGCATGCGAGGAACTCTAAAGCAGGCATCCTGGGAAGGGCTGTCAGTTAAGACATTTGTGGAGCATATCCCATGAGCCTATCATGTGGGCTTGTGTTACGTGGAATGACGCACAAACAAAATGCTAAGCATCAGAGGTATTGTTTGGTTATCAGAAATGACTTCATGGAGAACATGGAGTAAGTGAGTCGTTAGCCTTAAAGAATACACTGTTTGGAAGAATCCATTTCTGTGAAATCCATTAGAAAAAAAAAAAAAAAGCAAGTGGTCTACTCTGGCCAAAGAAGCAGGCACATGTATAGAACTGGCAGGAGATAAGGAAACCAGAAGAGTGTATCCACATCACAGAGGTCATAAATGCCAGTTTGTAATTTTTTTTGAATAATTATTTATTTGAGAGAGAGACAGTGTGTGAGTGGGGGGATGAACAGAGGTAGAGGGAGAAGCAGACTGCTCTGAGCACGGAGCCAGACGTGGGGCTCGATCCCAGGACCCTGAGATCATGACCTGAGCCAAAATCAGGTCTGACACCTAACCGATTCCACCACCCAGAGGCCCCACAAATGCCAGTTTAAAACTGATGTCTCAGTTTAAAATTTACAAAAAATGGGGAATCAGTTATGTTTTCCAGCTGAACTCTTAGAAGTGAAAGATGCAGTGTATAGTTGAGAATGGAGCAGAAAGAGGATGAATGACACGAAGAAAGACACGTATGATGATTGCAAGGTTCTGAGCCTGGTTGATTAGAAGAATAATAAATTAGCAGAAACAATGTAATAGAGAGGAGAAAACAGCTCAGGGAATTAGAGGATATGATACTCTCCGTTTTAGTTTTGTTGAATTTCAGGTATAAACAACTGGAAATGCGAGTCTGCAGCTAGAGAAGCCAAGGCTAGAAATATCAACTTAGGAATCAGGTGCCTGAAAGTGATCGTTGGATCCAAGGAGCAAGTGTAGTTACAGGATAGAGCAGGGAAGGAGGACAGGATTGGAGTATAATTTGGAGAAAATTCTACATTGAGCAGTTGGAATGAGAAGAGTGATACCCTGAAGATGGTAAACAGTAAGAATAAGACAGGAAAATAATTTAAAAATAGAGAGCTAGGCATGACAGCCAAGGAGGTTTAAGGAGGAAGGCCAACAATGGCAAAGGTTGCACAGTGATGGACAGTGATGGGGAGAAGGTCTCTCGGGTTGCTGTAAAAAAAAACCTGCTCTTGAGCCAAGTTATCTCCATTATAAGAAATAAATTTAGCTATCATATTTGAAATGCTCTCATTCTTTTATTTTTAGCTCTTAAAATCAAGCCTAACAATATTACTTTACCCATTGCCAGTCTTGGAAATTAGTCTCTCGTAAAATTTAATTACAATGTCTAAATGCTGATCAAAAGTTTCCATAGCTTTTACCATTATAAAGGCCTATCATTCATAAATATGCAACTTTCCTCCAAATGCCAAGAACTGAGAGGATGGTGTAGAAGAGAAAAGTGAGAGAAAACGCTAGTTTACAATTGATCTCTTTTTCTTTTAACATGGTTTTCTAGGAGTTTGGTCCAGTTGATATAGAACATGAATTTGGGAGCACCTGGGTTGCTCAGTCAGTTAAGCGTCTGACTCTTGGTTTCAATCTCGGGGTCCTGGGATTGAGCTCCACATTTGGCTCCATGCTCAGCACTGAGTCTGCTTGAGATTCTCTCTCCCTCTCTCTCTGCCCCTTCCACTCATGCTATGTCTCTCTCTCTCTCTCTCTAAAACAAACAAATAAATCATAAAAGAAAAAAAAGAGAATGTGGATTTGGTCCTGTTATGAGTTGAATTGTGTCCCCTCAAAATTCATATGTTGAAGTCTTAGCACCAGTTGCTCAGAATGTTGGCTTATTTGGAAATAGGGTTGTTGCAGATGTAATGAGTTAAGACGTGGTCCCACTGGAGTCGAGTGGTATCCTACTCTTAATAACAAGAGGAGACTGGGACACAGACACACACAGGAGGAAGACCATGTGAAGATGAAGGCAGAGATTGGGGCGATTAGCCAAACCCAGTGAATGACAGCGATTCCCAGCAAACCCCCAGAAGCTAAGAGACAGGCATGGAGTGGATTCTCTTTCATCGCCTTCAGAAGGAACGAGCCATGCCAACAACTTGGTCTGGAACTTTGCTCTTCTAAAACCGTGAGGCAATACATTTCTGTTGTTTAAGCCACCTAGTTTTCGATACTTTGTCGCACCAGGCCTAGTAAACTACAGATCCATAAACAAGTAAGCCAACAACGTGTGTCCCCTGTGGCGCACACTGAAATCTCTTGTGCCACAGAGAGAACAGTAACTGAGTTCACTCTGAAAAAAATGTATTCGCAAAGCAGTTTAAAACTGCCTTACTTTCCAAATCCACTTCATTTCCCAGAGACAGCAGTTCTTTGACTAGAGTTTACATTGAGAGGGAACTGCCAGTTTGGGAGAATAAATCTCTTCCACTCGGTGGGACTGAGACTCTCCTAAACCAATCTAATAATAGAACTGGCCCGTTGACAATGACTGGCCCTTGCACTGTTGAACTATCAGAGGTGTTATAAAAATAAAGCCTGATGAAGTTGCCCGTTACAAGTGAAGGCTCTGAGTAGGTGTTTTTAATGGAGGAAGTGATTATGATTTCTGGAAATGTACTGTTGACGCTGCCTTTTGATATTCAGTGTTATTGGAAAAATCTACCAACAGCTGTTTTATAAAGTAGCCTTTTGTATAATTCTGACATTAACAGTTTGTCATGGTTGCACCTGGCTTGGCACAGGATTCTCTCTATACAGTGGAAATATTTTTTGATAGTCAAATTGCTGAGTGGGTAGCTTATGTGGCGGAGCTCCTTTACTCTGGGTACCCCTTCAGAGCATAGAGCATTATACATTTCTATTTTCAAGACCTTTAGAAGCTGTTCTGTGGCCAAAGTTTTTCTTCCCAGACAAAACAACCCAGATGCTGGCTAACATTTACTGGATTTAAAACATGATTTTATAAAACATGATATAACAGTGTTATAAAATACTGCCCAAATATTGCTATAATCTAATTTAGGCTCCTCTTCTCTCTACCCCCTCCCCCCCCCCAAAAAGACAGAGCTTTCAAGTGATCATAATCTGAAGAATTTATGTGTGGATGGGATTACTACAAATGACCCAAGGAAATGAAATTATCAAAATGAACCTGTCTGAACCCAAGAGGATATGGTACGTCACTGGTGACACTTACCATGATGATCCTGTCCCTCCTTTCACTTGCCTGTGGACACATAATCTCCTTTCCTTGGTTCATTGCAATTGTCTACCCAGTACTTTTCAAAGAAGAGTAGCTTTCCATGAGAAGTTTTAGAACTTCAAATAGATGTCCATTGAGGCAGTTGTTCAAGTCAGTAAAAGGGGAGGGGAATGACGGTATGAGCCCTGTGCTCCCTGAGCATTGACGGTGGAACCCAGCCGTAAATCACAGTAGCCAACCTGAGAACAGTAATCCACATGTGGCTCTTAGCCTCAGCATTTGGGAACACAGGGAAGGTAGGGATGGTAGAAAACTGTACCATTCTCCTCTAAAGAGGCAGCTGTACGCAGTGGATGTCTGCCATGGAAAGTAGACCAAATGTGGACAGATTTCCTGATTTTCCAAGAGAGGCCAAAAAGGTAGATTTTCTTTTTGTTGTCAGATCTTCTGGTGTTTAAATGTTAGAAACTGTATTAGTTGGGGCGCCTGGGTGGCACAGCGGTTAAGTGTCTGCCTTCGGCTCGGGGTGTGATCCCGGCGTTATGGGATCGAGCCCCACATCGGGCTCCTCCGCTATGAGCCTGCTTCTCCCTCTCCCACTCCCCCTGCTAGTGTTCCCTCTCTCGCTGGCTGTCTCTATCTCTGTCGAATGAATAAATAAATAAAATCTTTAAAAAAAAAAAAAAAAGAAACTGTATTAGCTTCCCATTGCCACTATAACAAATTACCGCAAACTTAGTCGCTTAAACAATATGAATTTATGATCTTCCAGTTCTGAATGTCAGAGGTTTGAAATGGGTTTTGTTGGGTCAAAGTCAGGGTGTTGACAAGGCTCTGCTGCCTCCGGAAGCTCTAGAGGAGAATCCATTCCTTTACCTTTTCCAGTGTCTAGAGGCTGCCTGCATTCCTTGGCTTGTGGCCTCTTCCTCCATGTTCAAAGCCATGTTCCTCCATGTTCAAAGCACAGCATCGTCTAATCTCTCTGATCTGACCCTCTGCTTCCTTCATAACATCTTCTTTTCTGACTCTGACTCTCCTGCCTTCCTCTTTCTCTTGTAAGGACCATTGTGATTATGCTGGGCCCACCTGAGTAATCCAAGATTCCCTTCCCATCTCAAGATCCAGATCCTTCACTTAATCACATCTGTAAAGTCCC
Source organism: Ursus maritimus (assembly GCF_017311325.1). Taxonomy (NCBI): domain Eukaryota; kingdom Metazoa; phylum Chordata; class Mammalia; order Carnivora; family Ursidae; genus Ursus; species Ursus maritimus. Next base: position 43,748,351 of record NW_024423343.1, read on the forward strand.
TTTTGCCTGGACAGTAACATGTTCACAGCTTTTGGGAATGAGGATGTGGACATCTTTGGAGGGGAGCATTTTTCTGTCCATCTCAGAAAGAGATCCATTTCTTTTTTAAAGTGAAGGCCCAAATAAAACCTGTCCATGGCTACTGTTTTGTGATTCTGGTTAAACTCTGGCTATACCAGCTCTGAGAGTGAATGTTTGTCCTTCAGAGATGTGTGTATCCAAGTCAGCGGTTACTCTCTGGATAGGGGAAGAAAGGACTATTTGCCACTCACATTGATGGGAAGTCCTCAGAGGAACCTGGACGTGATCATCCGCATCCAGCCTGGATTGCTTTGCGTGGGGAAGAATTCCACAGACCACTCTCAGGCAGGTCCAGCAGGAGCGCCTCGGGGGCTTATTCTAGATGGAATGACTTGGGGGTAATAAACAACAAGGGAGGGGAAACTGCTGTTGGCAACCACTGAATGGGGTTTCTCAAAGGTCAAGGTGTGTGTGGCAGAGGTCACAGGAAATATAGAGATTACGTGAGAAAGGTGTAGACAGGGCAAAGGCATGAGGATTTGGGGAACTGCTACAACAGCTTAAACTTGCTGGCTGTTTTGCCCCTGGACTATTTCTGCTGAACTGAATTATTCCTTTCTTGGCCCAGTTCTTTGGCCAGGTTACGTCGGCAACGTGGTAAAGACTCTTACATCATACAGCTTTGTGGAGTGATACTCTGGAAAATGAATGGGTTGAACAAAAAAATAGAATGGTCTGTCTTGTCTGCTGGTCCCAAGAGTGGCAATCTCCCCAAAACAGGACTATGATTGAAAGTCCTCGAGGATTCTAGGCTGCAAAAGGAGCCATGCCAGATGCCGGATCTCAGAGGACTAGAGAGGAGCAACTCCTGGGTGAATAGTTCAGGAAAGATGTAGGGGACAAGGCCTATTGAATGTACCAGAGGGAGGCATCTCAGTGCGGAGAGAAGGGCGGGTGCAGGAAGTGGAGGGGTGAGGCCCACACAGATTATGGCCGTTTGTAACATTGTACACGCCTGCAGGGACAACGCTCTAAGAATCAGACCACTAACTTTTGTCTTTGGCTAATAGTTGGACAGTTTTACATATTGGTGTTCTGACACATTTCAGTGTACTTCAGAGGACATCAGAGTGAATAGTAATTCATGTCACTGTATTCCATTTCAGGTATCAGCAGAAGAATTTTCTATTCAGTTCTAGCTGTGGTCATATGTGACTTTCACCAGGTCATGTTTCTCCTTAGCTATTGCAACTTCAAGAGTTGCCCCTCCTTTTTCCTAGGGAGTACCTTGGGCACAGATGCACCCTGGCATATAAAATGTGACATTAACTGCCCTTGTAACAATGATCTGATAAATTAGATTGCTTTTCAGCTTCGATGGCCACTTGTATGGATCCGAGCAATGACAGAATCGGCACAGTGACTTAGCAGTCTTTTCACATGATTTCTGATCTCTCCAGGTCAAAGCTGAAGTAGGGGAGGTAGGCCCAACTGGACTCATGCCTGGCTTGTGTTTGCTTGTCCACTGGCCAAAAGGCCGCCTCCTCGCTCTCTGCAGTAAGCATTGACACCATACTGAGCATATGTGTGCACACACTGCAAGCACATTGTAAAGGACACTGTCTTCCTCACTTAGGATGGACACCAGGTTTGCCCTCCACGAAGGACTAATACATAGAGTTGGCTTTGGTCATATAGCATCTGCATCAGCTCAGGCAAGTTACTCAGCTTGTTAAATGAAAGAGTAACATCTATCTCACAAGAACCCTATAAGGCCTAAATGGGTAATGAATGTGAAGAGACTCCATAATTCTAAAGCGTCACACAAAGTAGCGATTATTTGTACAATTTGAATTAGATTTTGCCTTTTCTGCCTACTGTGTTCTTTGGGAGAAAACACTAACAATCTCACTGATTATCTGGCCTAGGTACCTTCTAAATGTTTATAATACTTATCTAAGGGCATCTCAGCTAACTAAGCTGCCTGGGGGCTCAGATGCTATTAGTTTAAAAAAACTGTTTTTGAACTTCTTTTCTTGGGGAAAATAAAAAGCCAGAACTAAGCCAGAGCACCTCTATCAGAGTATGCCGCGCGAAGCAGGAAGAGCTCATAAATAGCCTCTGGGGTCTCACTCAGAGGGTGGGGGTTTGGGATCCTTTTATGCACTGATAATTGTATGGAAGGATGGATTTTATTAATCTCTAATTTGGCGAACGTCCCCTTACTAAAACAGAGTTAATTGGTTTGAAGGAAACATGTTGACGAAATATTTTGGAAGGAGAAGCAGATTTGGTCATTGACAAACAATTTCCCATGCACAAAGGCACTGGTTTACTGGTTGCTGAAAACACCCGGAAGACTTCATGTTCCATCTTATTATGAACTAGAACAATAGAGTCGTAAAGACATTCCAACTTATTATGAAGCTGGTCAACCAGGGGCTACCTGTCACGAACTCTTTCTGAGTCTGGCAAAACTTAAACTATTGTTTCTTAACTCAATTTTGATTTCTTTGTCAGTCTTTCACAAATAATTCATATTCTTTTCAAGTCACGCATCTCTACCTGTTGTTAAGTCTATCATTTGACTGATTCAGTTGAATGGTTTGTGTTTGCTCATCTTATTCTGTTGGTTGTCAGGAGGGACTTAGTTTTGTACTCGCCTGTAGACAAAAAAGAGAGAAGCCTCCTTGTTGACAGGCTGACCTTCACTGGGTCCTTGAACTGCCTAGAGCACAGTCTGCTGCTGGGAGAGGTGCACCCTTCCTCACGGGGCCTCAGGTTTGGTGAAGATAAAATTCACTGCTGCAGTTCTGTCCCCAGCATTGGAAGGAAGCTCAGTGGGTGAGCTAAGGAGGGACATAAATTTTGGAGTCTAGAAAAATGGTCTTGAATCCCAGTTTGCCATTTTTCCCCCTGGGTAAGCATTGCTACATTATTTTCTGTCTTGATTATAATAGACCCTTGAAATACTCAAGGGATACTCTTGAAACATGGAATCCTGAAATGCAAGAATACTATTGGAGCTATAAAAGATGGGAGAGAAAGGTGAGAAAATCTAATAGAAATAGAGACGCTCGCCAATAGTTGCTTATTCCCTTACTTCAACCTCCAAGTGGGCATCGGTTTCATGTGTATATTTTAGAAAAATGACAAGTCCTCTACTATTGGGGTTACTGGCAAATAGCCAAACCCTCCAATGTTAAATCTTTAAATCAATCACAGGAGTCTAATATAATACCTTTTAGGTTTGTTGTGACCACGAAAAAAATGTTAGCGGGTGAAAGAGAACATGATATATAATCAATGAATATGAGACTCCTTCCTTCCAAAATGTTTGCTAGATGAGTGAATGACTTTGGTAAGAGAATTGTTTCTCTTTAGGTAAAGTTGTGGTAAATGTAGGTGATCTTTGGACATTTTTTCCTAGAATTCTCCAGGCTCACTGATTTTGGAAAATGCTGGCTGGTTTAATACATTGGCTCTGTGGCCGTACAACAGGGAAGTCAGGTCAGAGATGCTCATCCACCCCTCCTCTGCCCTTCCTCAACTCCGTTGTTTGTGAGGTAGGATTCTGCTCATCCACGGTGTATGCATGGGGGGGGGGGTTGTTTTTCAAATATATTTTCTTATTTTGAGCCACGTTTTGTTAAAAAAAAGATTTTAGTATGGCTTAAAAGATGCATCACAGAAATTAACATAAATCTCAGAATTAGCTTAAAAATAACGAAAAGCTAAGAGAATCAACAATCACATATTGACTATGTTAGGGTTCATGTGGGAAATCAAACTCAGAGCAGGAGAAGCAGTAAGAAGTTGTCTATAACAAATCATGTGTGTCTCTTAATTCCTTAACATACACACAAGTTAAATAAAATATTAAAAATATTACTTTTAACACTTGTGGTCTAAGGTGGCAAATGAGGTTCGAGTTTTCATTTTAACATCTACTGAACTCAAAGTAGAGATGCACAAAAAGAAAAAAATCGATAACTTAAAATGAGAATGGGAATGAACCAACAAACAAATGATTTTAAAACTTTTTTTTGATTTGAGCTGACTGGGAATGGCTTGGTGAATGAAACAGGCTGAAAGAGCCCAAGTTTTATAGATGATGGGAGCTACAGGGAGACAAGAGCCGATCTGCTCAACAGAATGAATCCCAGAAAGTCTCTGGCCTCAGAGTCAACAGCAAGCAAATGGGAACGGGAGTTGAAATTAGGGGATTCGCTTGAGGCCTGCAGTAAAGCCGCTGCCAGCAGTAGGCACCTCAGGCCCTCTTCTCCAAACCAGTGTGCAGGCAGATGGATGGCATGTAGGGCTCGTCTCTAAATAAACTGACCAACGTTTGGGGAAAGCAAGAGAGCTAGCCCTAAGTCACCTATGGACAAAACATAGGAAGCTTTGCTGTGCCTAAAGGACAATAGGTATATATTAATAACCTTATAATGTGAAAAAGCAAAAATACAGCTGATAGGAGGAGGAAAAGAACATGTAAAAGGAACGGTAAGAATGCTAATACACTGATGACATCAGTGTGGTCATTCATTCATTCACCTGACAGAACCTTACTGAGAACCCACTGGGTGCAGGTGCTTTCTAGTCACTTGGGATACAGTCAAAGAAAACATCAGACAAAACTCCTTATCTTCATGGAGCTTACATTATGTTATGCCATTAGTAAGGGAGGCTGCTAGGGATACTGCAAAAGCTGTTGGAATAAGAACTAGAAGTTTAAATATATTGTTAAAAGATATAAAGATAAGTAATAGGAAAACAATAAATAATAACATACATTGAGAAGGGTAGAGTTGACTAAAAGACCTGAATTTTAAGCTCTTGTATATGGGATTCATTAGATACTATCTAAAGTGAACAAATCAAAACAGAGATAAAATCATGGTATCTAGAATTAGGGAGACAATCACCAAACCGAAAACAGAAACAACTGAAAGAGTTTGCCTGTGGGGTGTGGCATTGAGGATGAGAGAAGGATGAGAATGTTACCTTTGTGTTTATCATGTCCTATTTGCTTTGTTACCATGTGCATGTATTATATTGATTAATTTGTATATTTTAAATTAAGTGACTTCTAAGAACAGTTATAAGCAAAGAATGAGACTCATTTTTCATCCGATAAGTGTCATGGGATTAAACACAAAATCATTAGAAATGGATTTTCCTTTCTCTATCGTTTAGTGTTTAAAAATAGATGCCATTTCATCATTTTCTCTTGGCTGTAATAAATGGTGGGGTTCAAAGAATAAGTTTGCGAAGATAAGTGCTGGAAATGAAAGATAGATTGGGTGCAGTCCATTTGAACAAAATAATGCTTTCATTTCCCCATTGTTTACCTGTACTTAACCAATGGTATTTAGGAAAGTGGAGCTAACATTTACTGAATGCTTATTTTGTATAAAGAACTTTGCATATGATAAATCACTTAACACACTCAACAACCTGATGGTATTGACATTAATTTTCACATCTGATAGTTGAAGAAATTGAAGACTGCACAAATAGCGAAACTTGCGGATGGCAATCCAGGAGGGAGGTGGAGAGCTAGATTTCCAACCCAGGTCTCTCTGACTCCAAAAACTGTGCTCTTTCTTCCGCAACCCTTGGTTTGTCCAGTGTGTACTTTCTTAGAAGGAGGCCAGATTTCGGTAAAATTCCATTGTAAGTTACACTTCCCATTATAAGTCAATATTTTCTATGATGTAAATTTCTGTAAGTGACCAGTTTTTCTAGATGCCTATTGATAATAAAAGTACATATCTATTAGTTTCCTAACATTTGGACAAAAAGAAACCTTAAAAAGCTTTATTTTCATCCTCAACCAATAATATCCTTCCTCTTCCCTATGCTGTATTTTAAAATATTCTTCATTGGTAGTTTGTCCCCGGACAAGTCTTTTGGTCCATTTTATGACCAACTTTGCACAATGATTTCTTGTGTTGCTATTATCTGCTGAAATGAGGCAATGGTCCTCTCTTGAGCCTACTGTTACCAAAGAGAGATATTCTCTGGTAGCAAGTTAGATGCACATAAACTTGGGGGAAGTGGTAGTAATAAGAGTAATACAAAAATGAGCAAGCTCCTGTTTTGTGTGCATATTAGGTGCCAGATGCTTTGTATGCATCATCTCACTTAATCCTCTCTCCAGATCTGTGGGCCAGATATTGTGATCAATATTTTACAAATGGAAACCATAACCCATTGAGTTTAAGCTATGTGTTCAAACTTGTCATAAACCAAGGAACTGATTGAACTAAGACTTGAACAGTAGGTTTAGGAGTATGCTTGTCATGTTTCTGAAGTTGCCTGACGTAAGTAATTTTACACGTTCTGTCATGCTATCCTTGGGAGGCAAGATAGGCTGTTGAATAGTAAGGTTGGATGCTGTGACTGATCTCAAGTGGATTTACCTCTACCAATGCCACTGGAGGGAAGTCCTAAGTGGGATACGTTCTCTATCTTGTTTGGTTCCATGTTATTATTAATGGATTAGAGATATTCTTGCCATGCTGTTGCTGCTTCTCTGATTATTATTATTATCGCAGAACATACAAAACTGGAAAGAGGAGAGGGAAAAGAAGTGAGAATGAGAATCTAAAAAAAAATTGTAACAGGTTACAGCAAGGATCTGATTCTCAAACAAGAGGAGATTAAATAAGAATAAAATTATAATCATGCTTTTGTCTGAAAAGTTATCTATTCAAATACAGGGGAGGAAAGATGCAGCTTAGTGAGAACTCATGCAAAAATTGACCATCTTACTAATCTCAAGGCTTCATTACCATCTTCACAATGATAGCTCCCAAACTCCTGTCTCCAGCCCAGACCCTTACATGGCTCCAGTCCTGTGTGTCCAATAGCCCTGTCAATTCCTCTTTTTGGTGCTATATGTCCAAAAGGCTCCTTAGACTTACTTTGCAAGTCTGAGACTGAACTCTGAAGCCATCCCCTCCAAGCCGGGTCCTCTTCCAATATACTGAAATCAATGAATATGACCACTATCTGTTCTGTTAGTAAATTTAGGCATCATTGTTGATACCTCTTTCTTCCTCATCCTCTCTTCCCCATCTTTAATTGCTCTCCAGACCCTGTCCATTTTAATTCCTAGAATTTCAGAATTTGTCACTCTTTCATCTCTACCACTACCTTATTGCCCATGGGACCATCATTTCTTACCTGTACTATTTCTGTGGTCCATCTGGTCTCAATGTTTCTACTCTAGCCCTCTTCGCCCCATTTAACATGCACGAGTGATAGTTTCGTAACACAAATTGGATTGGGGCATACATACATCTACCCCAAGATTTAGTTCCCCTAATGCCTTTTTATTTCTCTCCAATACAGACTGAAATCATGCCCCTGTATATCTTCTCAACCTCATCTCAGCAATCTCCTCCTTGCTCTCTGTACACCAGTCATATGGGTTTTCTTTCAGTTCCTTGATCACACTATAGAGGCTTCTGCCATAAAGCCATTGCACAGGTCCTTCCTTCTGTCTGACATATTCTTTCTTCCTCCTCATTTGGCCAATGCGTACTCATGCTTCGGGTCTCTCTGTTCAGTTGGCATTTCAATAGGAAATTCTCCCTAACTCTTTAGGTTGAGATTCTTTTGTTACATATTCTTATAGTGGCATGCTCTGTTCCTGCCCTTTGGAGCTCTTATCTCAATTTATAATTCATTCACTGGTTTACATAACATATATTTATTGAATATTTATTATGTGCCAGGCTCTGTTCTAAGTGCTGGGGATATAGTGATGAATAAAACAGCTAAGGACCTTCCTTTGGTGATGGAGGAGGTATACAATAATCAAGTCAATAATCAAATATGACGTATGTCCTTTGGTGAAAGTGCTACAGAGAAAAATACATCAGACAAAGAGGATAAGAAGTGCCTATGTGTGCACACAAGTGTGTGCTATTTTAAATAATCAGGGAAAAACTGACAAGATAACATTTAACCTAGATGAGAGGATGAACCTTGCATATACCTGAAGGAAGACTGCTCCAGGTAGAGGGAAAAGTAAGGGCCAAAGCTCTGAGATGGAAGTATGTTCCCCATGCCTAAAGAGCAACAGGAAGGCCAGTATGTTGGGAGCAGATTAATAGGAATGAAAATAGCAGGAGATGATGACAGAGAGAGGGGTCAAGTGAAGTAGGACCTCAGAGGTCGATGTAAGAACTTGGCTATCAGTCTGAGTAAGTGGGAAATAATTATGCAATGTAAGCAAAGGATGTGATATGACATATGTTTTTAAAGGATTGCACTGGCTACTGTGTGGCAAATAAACTGTGTGGATAAGGTTGAGGAAAAGTGGAAGCAAGGATATCAGTTAGGAACTTGTGAGCACTGCGGCACACAAGATCTGATGGTGGGTTGGTCACCATGGTAACAGTAAAAGTAAAGGAAATGGTCAGATTCTGGATGTTTTTGAAGGTAAGCCAACAGAATACGTTAACAGATTGGATATGTGTTATATACGAAAGAAAAAAATCGTGAGTTACGTTATGGTTTATGGCAGAAGTAACTAGAAGGATGGTGTCATGATTTACAGAGATAAGCAAGTCCGTGAGAAGCAGCTTTGAGAAAGATCAGGAGTCCATCTGGACACATTAACTTTAAGATGCCTATTACATATTCAAATGGAGTTAGAGAGTAAGTGGGTAGCCAGATTTATGAATCTAGAGGTTGGGAGAGAAGTCTGGGGAGGGTGACCATCATGGTTTGCTTGGCACTGAGGAGGTTCATGGAATATGGAATTTCTGGTTCTAAAGCCAAGAAAGTCCCAGGCAAACTGGGGTGAGTTTTTATCCTAGGTCTGGGGTACAGATATGAATGTGTGAGTCTTTGGCATACAGGTGATTCTACTTACATGGGGTACCTAAAATAGTCAAATTTATAGACTCACACATTGAAATGGTGGTTGGCAGGGACTGGCAAGAGGGGAAATGGGGGCTGCTAATCAATAGGCATAAAATGTCACTTAGGCAAGATGAGTAAGCTCTAGAGATCTGCTGTACAACGTCGTACCTATAATCAACAATACTGTATTTTACACTTACAATTTCATTTAGAGATGGAGCTCACTTTTAGTGTCTTACCACAACTAACTAACTAACTAACTAACTAAATAAATAAATAAATAAAAATTTAAAAAGGACTTTAAACTAATTTTCCCCTTATCATCTTTCCAAGTTTCTACTTCAGCTAATTTTACCACCACCTACCCAGGAACTAAAGCCCTAAATCTGGCATTCGTCTTCCATTACTTCTACCTTGCCCTCACTCTACACATTTAATTAGTTGGCTAATCTTAAATGTTTCTCAAATATACCTCCTCTATTCCATTCCTATTGCCATTTCTTCGCTTAGTTTCCCGCCATCGCTTACATGAACCAATACAGTAACTTTCTTACTAGAAATCCTGCCTCAACTCTCCACCCCATGTAAGCTTGTCTCCACACTGCTGACAATGACCTTTTTAAAGTTTAAATCTAGTTATTCACTTCCTGGATTAATACCTTTCGAAAAGTATCTGATCACCTCTGAATAAAGTTAGAAACTCTTCTGGCATATAAAATCCTTCATAATTTAGCACGCCCTTCCCTTCTCTGGCCTCAGTTCCCAGTCCTACTCCATTCCGTTTTACCCTCATCCACCAGTAACAAACCATTGGTAGATACCCAGATTTGCCAGCCCCCTTCATACCTCCCTGTGTTTGTCATGTTGTTACATTTGCCATTATGTTATGCTCGGTGGCAAAGTCCTGTTCCTCCATCCTGACTCAACTAAAATTCGCTCTTGTTCATGAATATTTTCTTGATCTGCCTGTTGGCAGAATGAGCCCTTCTAATCCACGCTTACTGCTTTCAGAGCACTTGTTACAGTACAGTACAATAGCTAGTCGTCGTCTCTACTCCCTCCTAGACTGAGGGTATCTGAGGGCAGGATAATATGACATAGGTCGTATTACCTTTGTGTCTCATGTACCTAACAGAGCACTTGACCCGTTGCAGGTATTCAGCGAATGGTTGCAAAGTGAATGAAACTCATCTGTATTTCCTGATTTCTTCTCATCAGAATTTCTTAAACAGAAAATAAGAGGGAAAATTACAGAGAGATTCATTTCTGTCCTCACCTAGCCTGTGATATGAGGGCTTAGAAGACTGCGGAATGCGAAAGGTGAAGAGAGATGGTATGTGGTATGCTTTTGGCAAATAAAAATATTCGTGAGGCTCAAGATTAAAAGGACGCGGAGAGCTTAGTCTGCCTGTTTTTGCCTTGCTGTTTCAACAGGAAGTATGTAAGTTACCAAATGCCCAAGATGAGAAGTTAGCAAGTTACAAGGAAGGAAAGAAGAGGCAATGAAACGTGGTTCAAAATCCTCATGTGCACCCTGCTTCTAGCTTGTTCTGTCAGGACCCCTGCTTCTTCATCAGATAGTTGGAGCGTGCCGAGTCATGTGAAGATTACAGAACTAGTTCCGTGGCCACTTCACGCAAATCTTTATGCTTTCTTCCTGAAAGTCTGTGCAGCTCGAGAAAAGTGCTTACTCTTCCTGTCTTACTATTCACATTGGAATGAACTCAGAATGATTTTCAGGCGACAGCTGTTAATAATTACAGAGAAAGCATTTTGTGGCTCCACAGTCAGAGCACTTTTTGTGTCTGAGACAGAGACGCATTAGTTAACAGCTTCTTCCCTACTTGACCTGTTTTAATTTTCTTACCTTCAATTGCATTTCTCTCTATGACAGACACCACACCTATCACCTGTTCTTGTTAGCTAAAGGCTCCACCACGTCCAATTCAGACTCTGATCTTTGGTCTCTGAGCTGTTAACTCGTCTGTCATTAGCTGTCCAGAACTTAGCAGGTCAGTCTGAAACTCAAAGATAGACAGTTGTCTATAAAGTCATCTATTGTCAGCTTCCAGATTCTCTGGGGTATCTTGAGATTAAGTTATCTGGGTCTATGTCACTAAATACACTCAAATTGTGTCTGTGGTGGTCTGCCCTGTATTTGTGTTAGAAGGAATAAAGAAAGCAAATATTTAGTTGCCTCCTTGGTGTCAGGCAATATGTTACGCATGTCCACATATACTAAATTATTCAAAAAGGTATTACTATCAGATTTTACAGATACAGAAAACAGTATGGACACAAAACACAACTAGACAAAACACAAGGGCTATGAACCTGGCCTGGCTTCTGTCAAAACCCATGCCTCTTACAGCATATGTATCAAGCTGTGAGTTTATTGTGATTTGCCAGGAGGGAAGAAATATCTGGAGACGTGACTACTTCATCCTACCCCTTGTCCCTGTCTTAATTCTCAACCTTCCATTTGTGGCCCACCACCAGAAAATGGCAACTCTGCTGACACTCAGGCATTTGATAACCTCTGTCTGCTCTTTTACTCTTTGGTTGCTTCAGCCTTTAACTCCTGGAAAAGAAGAATGTTCAATAGTGTCGTAGTATTAGAAAACAGAACTTAGACTTGCTCTAGGCTCTGCTCCTTCTTCAAGGAACTTGGATAAGTTCCCAGTCTCTTTGAGACTCAGTTTCCTTACATGTAGAGTGAATAGATTAAATGAGGCTGTTTAAGAATGCTTCATGCTCTGATAATAATTTTTAACCCTAATTGAGAGTTCATGAAAATCTCATATTAGGATATAGGAATTATTTCAGCTTTCATTCAAGGAAATTAACATTAAAAGCTTTCGTTGAGGAAATTGAGGCTCCGGAAGTTTAAGTAACTTGTCCAAAGTCCCAGAACTAACAGATGGTTGATCTTAGATTTGAACCCAGATAGTTCCTTAATTCTCCTGCTCCAATTTTGTATTCTAGTAGCTGAAGTATTTGTAGTTTCTCCAAGCAAATCATGGGCAGGTGTACACAGAGTTTTAATTGTGTTTCAGCAATTTGGGCCTTTGTTTATGTTCATAAGTTCCTTCTGTGGTGTCTCTTCCTTTTACCACTCTGGCTAGTTCCTATTTGTTCCTCAAATAGTGTTTTGAATTTCCCACTTGGGGTAAATGGCCCTCTCCCTTGCTCCCATAGCACATCGTGCATAATTTTGTCTTCAGATTTATGGCATTTTCTTAAGTGTATGTGTTTTATTCTCTCTTCTCTTTTAAATCATAAGCTGTTGGCAAGAATGCACCTTGTTCTATTCATCTTTGTGTCCAGATTCTATCATGTGCTCAGTAAATATTATTTGAACCAAACTGAATGGAGTGATGGCAACCACGGGGCTTTACCTTTGTATTTCTCAAGATATATTCTGAGTATGATTATATTCACATCGGCATTTCACAAATAGAGAAATGCAGGCCATACAACCAAGGGTAGAACCTCAAAATTCTGCCCATGATCAGGTTTCTGGGAAGAGTTATTTATGCACATTTTCCTAATGCCTCATTCACCTTTCACAGCTAAGTTCTTTTCAATCCACCATGTTACTCAAGCTGTTCTGGCCTAGATCTCAACAGTGGCCATATTGTAAAATCCAACATATGCCTCCAGTCCTCTCTTCTCTTGCATTCCCTGAGTGATCACTTTGTCCATTTGAAATTCTCTCTCTCTGTGGCTTCTGTAACATACAACATAGTGTAATACACACTCCAGTGTTCTTTCCACCCCACATGGCCCACCTTTTCATTCTCCTTTGCTAGTGCCTCCTCCTTTACTTAGCTGTTGGAGTTCTTCAAAAATCAGTCTTGGACCCTTGTTTCTTTCTCACCCTACATTCTTTTCCTATGATGTCTCATTCACTCCCACAACTTATAAACACTATGTATACACCAGCAACTCAGAGATTGGTTTCTCCAGCTCATATCTCCCTTCTGAGCTACAAAATCATACATACATTTATTTGCTATCCCCTCTCGGTTGCCTCTCGTGCATCTTGATTTAAACATCCAAATCTGAACTCATTTTCTTATCCGTCAAACCTACTCTTTATCGGGTATTCTCAATCTCTCATCTTCTATCTTCCCAAGTGTTCATGACAGGAATGCTGATATTATCCCTGGCTGTTGGGTTTTTTGTTTGTTTGTTTTTGGTAAGCATCTGTAGCTGCCCCCTTGTAGATGAATCTTGAATCTGTCCATTTCTCCATTCTTGAATCCGCCACTCTTCTGGCTCAACTGCCACTATCTCTTGGCTGAACTACGGCAATAGCCTCGCAACTGAGCCTTTACTCTCACCTGCTCCTGCCGTCATCTTGTTTTCCTCATTTCCTTCAATCTTTTCTACTTATCGATCAGTAGAGGATTCTTTTACAAATGAAGTTTTAATCATGTTATATCCCTGCCTTTCACTTTAAAATGTTCCCCATTTCTCTTAGGATGAAACAGAAAATCCTAACATGGCTCTTGAAGGCCCTGTGTAATCAGCTCTCACTTTTCCATTTCTCCAGACTCTTCCCATTTGGACCCCAAACACAATCAAAACTATATCATTGTTTGTTTGCTCCTTTTTCCTTTAAATATATCTTCCCCCCTAAAATGTAAATGCTATGAGACAAGTGTCTTTTCTGTTGATCCTTGAATCATAGAAACCTAGGACAATACCTGGTGTGCAAAGATAGTAAGTATTTGTTGAATAAATGAATGAATCAGTTAATTAATAACAACTTCTTTTGGTACATAAAAATAGGTCATCCTCCAGGGCTCCCCGTCTGGGCAATTCTCCCAAGCTGGAGGTGAGTCTGCCCAACTTTTTTTTGCTGTGTGTCATGCTGTTTGGACTATAGTGCTTTTCCAGTCTGCTTATGCCCTGTGGCATTGGTGAGTCTGCTGAATGTTAGTCCATTTTTATCGTGATGACTCTAAGAAACTAGTCCAACCCTTTTAGGAAAGCCTTGTCATCTTGGTTATTGTCTTCAGCGTGGCTATCTTAGCTGTCTCTTACCGATTTTTTGTTACGCCGTAAACTCCAGTCTAATATTATCAGGAATCTGACCTGTATTTAAGCTAATCATTTCCTCATGCCAGAAGCAGTGTAAGTTTATAGAACTTGGCTCAAGAAAAAGTGAAAGATAGCCAATGTCAGTAGTGGACTAAGTTCCATATTGGTCATTACTCAGCTAACTGCCACTGAGCTTTCTTCATTAGGTAATCCTAAGCAGGAGCCGGCATGAATGTGTCACATGACTGTGATTCAGCATTTTCAGTGAGCCTGCACCACTGCTCTGTTGAAAGTAAGTGAATGGCCATGGTCGTCATGGTGGGTAGGAGAATATCAGGGCATATGTATTTAACTAAACATGATCATATGTCAAAAATGTTAGCAGTGCCAGGAGTTCACAGGGTTTGGCTATTATTTGTACACTGTGTTTTTTCCTTCCTAGAGATTCATACCAGTACCCTGGTGCTGAATTAGAACCGGGGAGTTAGCAAATGGCAGGCCTGAAAAATACCTAGGGTCACATGGTTAGCCACAATTTTAAGTATTTTAATTACTAAACCTTTTGCACACAGGAAATCAGCACAGTTTGCTTTTGAATACATGAAAACTTGTGATTTTAGCACAGCATTAATGTTTTATTATCCTGAGAGTATTTACTGAGAAGAAGTTGGCTCTCCTGGGCTTCCATAAACATTGTGGGTTTTGTAGGTTGAAAAAAATATGTAGCATTAAAGTACCTCAAATTCCTAGACTAAAATCTAAGGCAAAGTTCAAATTGCTTGCTCTTTTTTTCTTGGCAGACTGTGTGTTTCTATTCAACCACAGTGCTGATCCTACCCAGGACTCTCCTTTAAATGCTGCTTTTTAAAAATCTTTATCTAAATCTGCCTTAAACTGTAAGAAAGTTTTCTGGGGGGAGAATTAAGAGACCGTAACATGATAACTTTTTAAAAACATTTACTAGGGTCACCTGGTTTGCTCAGTTGGTTAAGCGTCTGCCTTCAGCCGAGGTCATGATCCCGGGGCCCTGGGATCGGGCTCCCTGCTCAGGGGGGAGTCTGCTTCTCCCTCTCCCTCTGCTTGACCCCGTCCCCCGCCCTCCACTTGTGCTGTCTCTCTCTCTCTCAAATAAAAAACTTTTTTTTAAATTTAAAAACATTTTCTAGAATCACCAGTGAATGTTAGTTAATCCAGAAAAAGCCATGATAACTAAAATATTCAGTGACTGAGTCTATTTGATTATTATGTCTTCTAGATAAACTTCTAAGCATTGTAGCTCTCTGAGCTTAAGCCCGCTTTATTGAAATCTTGGTAAAATAAACATTTGCCCTTTCCTATGGGCTGTGGGTAGTTGAGAGCTGACACAGTGGACTTTCTTTCATGGCGGAAGTCCTGCAGTCAGTCCTGACCAACAGACACCTCTGGCCCAGGCTGGCCGGTTGCGTGCAGGTGTGTAACGCAGGCCTCGGGTGACACACATCCCCAGACTGCGCTCTCTGGCAGCTCAGGCTGACGTTAGAACTCCAGGGGCACTAACTTACACTTCGTGAAAGGAGAGACCATGGTGCCGGTTGTGTTTTTTCACATTTCCCAGTGACTACTTGGCAACACCTCCTCCAGCGGGGAAAGCACTGCTCACAAGGTTGGCCCAGCAGCCATCGCCACCGATCCTTGTCCCTTTCTTCCTTCTGGGGGACTCACGCAGAAAGGCTCAGGATAAAAGACACTCAGTATTTAGTGTGTTTCTTCTGTTTGGTCAAGGAATGGAAATGTAGAAGAGAGAAACGGCTAAGTGAGAAGGTAAGTGCCGTTAAGGGCTGAGTGTGCTGGGGGCGGGAGGGGGGGGCGCAGGAAGGGCCCCGAGGGGCAGGAAACGAGGGGGTGGATGACCTGAGAGAGGAGGCTGGGAGAATTCCAGAGGAGGAGTTCTTGAAGGTTGAGGCAAAAGAAGAGAAATGGGTACATAGGAGAAATTTGATCAGGATAAACCAGGATGCAGAAGTTTGGAATAGTGAGCAAAGGCATTCAAAGTCCTGGGGAGAAGTAATGCATAAAGCATATGGAAATTAAGGACATGGGACTACAGTCAGAAAGAAGCATTTGAGAGACCACTGCTGGGCAAGTGTGGTCACAGAGCAGGGAGCACTGGTTAACTGACAAAATAAGAGGTTATGATCCTGGAGGACAAGCAGGAAGTTAGGGCACCAGGTTGATATAATGGAGGTGGAGCCGTACCTTGTAATTAGATCAAAGTTTTTTCATTTGATGAGTGGCCAGTGTGGAATGTAGTCGGAGGCCCGATGACCAAAGAGAAAGAACTTGTGGGGTAGAGATTAGAGAAGTAGTTCCCAGCCCTGTCTTCATACTGCAGTCACCTCGACACTTAAAAAAAAAAAAAAGATTTTATTTATTTATTTGAGAGAGAGAGAGGGAGCTGGAGGGAGGGGGAGGAGAGAGAATCTGAAGCGGACTCCACACTGAGTGCGGAGCCCAACTCGGGGCTTGATCGCCCGATGGAGAAATCATGACCTGAGCCAAAACCAAGAGTCATCAGCTTAATGGACTGATGCCCCCACATCGATATTTTAAAAACATGTCAATGTCCTGGGGCCATAAACCAACTGAGTTAGAATCTGGTAGTATATCTAGGCATCAGTAGGTTTTGAAAAATTATCAGGTGATTCTGGCATACTTTCAGAATTGAGAACTATGGGTTGGCATGCTTGTTCTAAACTGGAGAAGTTTTTATAATCCTGCTGGTGCAGGTGGCCTTACTCCTTACCAATTACATTAGAACATTCGGGAGTGAGATCCAGGCATCATCAGTTTTTAAAATTCCCTAGGTGCTTCCAATGAGCAACCAAATTTAGGAACTGTTGAATTAGAGGGATTGTATCCTGTGATCTACTGTGCATTGTGGACACAGTGAAATTATATTGTGTGATAGGCCTTGTGTATTAAAATCATACTTGCAGCCTTGAATTTAAAGCTCAGAAAAGAATTCAGATACTGGAGTTTGTCTTTGTCGTGCTGCTTCCGCACACTCTTCTAATTCAATGGAATTAGAATAACAAAATTTTGAAAACTAGAAGAGCTCTTAGGAAAGAAGCAACCCAGATTCCTCCTCTTCTACGTGAGAAATAAGAAGCCCAGAAAGGAGAATAAAATTGTCTGTGATCACCTGGGTAGTTAATGACAGAGAGGGATCCTCTGACTTAAATATTTTTCAATCTTCTTCCGCAGTGCCAGCTACATTAAAACACTTAGTCCTGAAATGCTAAATGCTAGAAGGGATATGATTTAATTTATACAATCTAGAAAGTAAATAAACAGAGTTGATGTGAACCTGTCTACCAAACTCTAGAACACTAGAAGTAAAAGCTATCCTTGAAGCATAAAAAAATTTATTTTAAAACAAGTAACTTAGGTTTAAAAAAACGTAATCCCCAACATAGCATTTGTAAAGTTACTGGCCATGAGAATCCTTCTAGCCATAGAGACAGTCATTGGATAGCCACTCTATTTATTTAGAGAGGCTAGAAATTTGGGGGACTTTAGACCTGGAAACCCAAATACTTGGGTTTACTAAGGTCATCGGATAAACTGTAGAAGAAAGTTTTGCAATCAGTACCTAGACCCTCAATCATGAGGCTTTCATGTGTTTTCATATCCTCTGAGTTGGTTAGTCCAATTCCTGAACTAATCCAACTTAAGAGAAATCAAAACAAAAGCAGATCTCTTTGAGGGATAAAGTTAACTGCATCTGATTATATTCTGTTTGTTAAATGTGCACTCTTCCTTGTGTATTTGTGGACTTAAGTTCCAGTATACAATCTTTGCAAAAAATGTAGTGGGAACCCCCCCCCCCCGAGGTGATCTCTTTGGTTGGTGCTCTGTGTCCAGCTTTCCTGGCCAATATCTTTGACAGTGGCTACGGTGAAAACACTGGAGCATGCTGATCGAGCCTAAAAGTGACTGAAGGAGGAAACGTGAATACATTAGATCACAGAACTGGGATTCAGAAAGTCTCCATGGACTGAAATCAATGGCCAAAATCTAAGCAGACACAATTGAGTGGGGAGAGAAGACCGCTAGTGCCTGCACTTGGACACAGAACAAGGTGCACGAGGGAAGAGTACTCTTCCCCTTACAGCACTTGAAGGCTTGGTACTGAAGAGGGTGTTTCTGCTTAAGGCCCACAGACCATCATGCCCCCGTGGGCTCTGCCATGGCCCAGAAATTGCCTGTAACCTTTATTAAATGCTTGAAATAGGGAAAAACCAGATTAGGCCTAAAGGTTTTAACTGGGAAAAATAAAAGGAAGCTACAAACAGATTTTATCCCCATGTGAGAACGACATCGCTCAGTTAAAGCTGTCCAACGGTGGAGTGAGCTGTCCCGAGAAGTTTCAACTTTCCAGACCGTTTAGCAAGAGTGTCATAGAGAGAATTTAAGCAACAGATGGATAGTCGAAATGCGTTCTTAACGTTTCTTCAAAACAAACAACTGTGTACATGGAGAGAATGCCTGAATACAACTCACCTGAAGGCTGCTGGGGTCAGGAGACCCGGGAGCACGAAGGCTGCTGAGGTCAGGAGACCCGGGAGCACCGAGGCCCTGGACCACATGGGCTGTGGCAGGAATTGTGGGTAATGGGACTGCCTTCTCTCAGCAGATCCTGGGTCACAGAGTGCTCCCCCAAAAGGTACTCTGATGGTTTTGTTTTGCCTTTGAGGGAGGATTAGTGGGAGGACTTACTCTATAATGAGTTCACTTGTGGTGTCTGATAGACAAGATACCCACAGACTGTTATTATGCGGAAGTAGATAGAGAAATAAAGTGTGAGGGTGTAGTAGTTCTGAGCATGGACTGTGAAGTTAGGCTGAACTGGATTTCGCTTCTGCCTCCATATTTACTAGCTGTGTAGAACTTTAGAGAAGATATATAGCCACACTGTGCTTCCTTTCTTCATATGTAAAATAAAAATAACAGTAGTACTTCCGTGTAGGTTGGAGAACCAAATAAACATAAAAGTCATGTAAAGAATTACAAATGGTGATCAGTAATCTTAGCTATATTATTGTTGTTTTTTCTAGGTACTGGTTGAAGATATTTGAATTTTATTATAAACTGCCGTTTATTCACTGTGTGATGTAGGGAAAACTCCTTACCTCTCTACCTTCATGTTTCCTACCTATAAAATAGGCACTACATTTCTACTAGACAAAGACAATATCACATTTAATATTGCCCTTAAGAACTAAAAGAGTCGGGGTCCCTGGGTGGCTTAGTTGGTTAAGCGGCTGCCTTTGGCTCAGGTCATGATCCCAGGGTCCCAGGATCAAGACCTGTTGTCAGGCTCCTTGCTCAGCGGGGAGTCTGCTTCTCCCTCTGCCCCTCCTCCTGCTCATGTTGTCTCTCTCTCTCTCTCTCTGTCAAATAAATAAATAAAAGCTTAAAAAAAAAAAAAAAAGAACTGAAAGAGTCAAAGTACCCTGAAAGGTCTTACTAAGGCAGCAGAGTACAACAATAATTTTACAAATTTACGTCTTAGAGCATTAATTCTTGACTTGGAGGCAATGCTTTAGATTAGGTTTTGAAATCACCAGCAAGGTGTCCTGATCCACTGTGTCATCAGGAGCTGTTGGAGCCTCACACGTGTTTTAAGTGGGCTGTCTCTAGAACTCAATCCAGAACTTTAAATTCGGAATATCTGAGGGAGATTTAGTTCGGATTTGTAGATTTCAAGCGCTTCACAGCAATTTCTGAGTTGGCTTCCAGCCAGAGCTGGGATTCCAGACCTGGAGAGGAGCTTGGCCTCCACAGCAATCAGAACCGTCGACGCTTCCTAACATGACTGACTCTTTACTCCTGGAATGTTTTTGCAACGGGGAGTGCCTGTTGCAGAATTGGCTAGGGAGGTTCGCCATGCTTTAGAGTCTATTTATAAAGTGGGTTTTTTTTTGTCTTGAAGTGAGGCCTTGTATATATGTATTTGTGTGTAAGAAAGCATAATCTCTAATTAATAACCGATGAAGCCTCATCTGAAAGGTAGTAGGTTTTTGCTTGTAGATTTAGCTTCCAGTGCTGACTTAGTAGTGGAGTAAACACACATCCGGATTGCCTCATTGTTTTACATTCTACTACTTCGAGGGTTGATAATTGACTGGACCAATGTGTACACTTGCTCAGTCAGTCATCTTCTTTATAACATAAATTAATAGCATACCCAAACATTTAAAGATTTAAAAGAACAGCTCTTAAGTGCCTTTAAGTCCTTTATAAGCAACTACTGAAATGCTCATTATAAATTACTCTTATCCATTCATCACATTTTTTCTTGAGAGGAATTAGAGACTTAAGAAGTTGACAAGACCAACCTTCAACTCCGAGTTCTTGGCATTCTTTGAAAAAATGATTTTATCAGGTTTTTATCTTCAGCCCAGGCTTCTGGTTTTGCCTTTTCCCCCCCTCCTTTCTCACCCACCATGTTCTGCTTGGCTGCTCTTTCAATTTATTACTCATGCAAAGTGTCTGATAGCTAGTTTACACTGATTTGCAGATGTCAGATTTTCCTCAGGCAGTGTAACTTCTTTTGGAGTGTCATGCAAATCTGCTTCCTATTTTTTGGGTTAAAAGGAAAATAATCAAGAAGGAAATAGCCCCTCATATGACTTTCCTTCATTACTAGGAAACCTCACTGAGACAGCCCTCCCAAATCACCTCAGGAGCCAGACAAGAAAGAACGTCATAGTCCTGAACCCCATCCCCTTCTCTTTCAACCACAAGCTCACTGAACCTCTGCTTCCTCTGGTGTCTATACCATTGCTCCTCAGAAGGGCTCCACAATTTAAAATTTTGCTCTTTGAACTTTTCCTTTCCCAAAGTGCATGAACTACTTTGAGACCATTTCTCATCTTGTATTCAAGAACAGAGGAGCTGTGACTTTGGTCAAACTCTTATATACAAACTTTTTTTCAATGTTGAAGCAATTTGAATTTAGGATTAAAGTCCAGTCTTCAGATAACTATAAATTCAGGGAGAATGAGTCCCTCCCCTTCTCTTGCACACCTGAACAGCTAGCCATGTGGACTCTCTAGTGTTCCCTGATCCCTGTCAGCCAGATCACATCCCCAGGCCTTTGGGTGTGCTGGAAGGCCTCCCCCTGCCTCACAGATCTCACCTCCACATGTGAGACATCTTCAAGGCCTTTTCCTTTAGGACTCAGCTTAGCCTTGCCTCCCCTGCGAAACAGTCCTGTATGCTGACCTCAGCACGCTGTGGTAGGTGCTCTGCTCACAGCTACCTACTTCGTATTCTCATGAAGTCACCCCGCTTCACGCAGGTGCACTGGGCCAGCTCAGTTGGTGGAGCACTCAACTCCCGATCTCGAGGTTGCTGAGTTTGACCCCACATTCGGTGTAGAGATTACTTTCTTTATTTTAAAGAAAGAGAGAGAGTGCACAGGGGGGAGTGGTGGATGGAGGGGGGAAAGAGAGAGAGAGAGAGAGGCAGACTCCCTGCTGAGCGCAAAGCCTGACTTGGGTCTTGATCTCAAGACCATGAGATCATGACCTGAGCCAAAACCAAGAGTCAGATGCTTAACTGACTGAGCCACCCAGGAACCCCACAAATAAAATCTTTAAAAAAGTAAATAAATAAAGTCATCTTGCTTCACGCAGAATCTGTTTACCTGATTGGATTCTTCACCCCCACGTGAGCTCCTCCAGAGCAGAGTGCCTTTCTGGATTATTGCATCTAGCACAGTGCATGCCTAGATATAACATGTCCTCAATAGAAATTTGTAGCACGAGTAAGTTTGTGGCATAACTGAGAGAATTATAAGCATCAGACCATTCTATAAAAAATAAACAGAATTAGTAGAGATTCTAGAAATTACAGATTTAGAGAGGTCATTGTTAGACAATGAGGCTGAAATACAAGGGAAAGTTAAGATTATTTCAAGTAAGGTCAGCATACAGTAAAATTCTATTTAATGATTATATATGTCAATAAATAACTTAGACATCTAGTCAGAATTAATATAAAATACATATAGTAAAAAAATTGTTTAAGCAAATGTGGTTTTTTACTTTTAAATAGACAGAATATCTCATAGTAGGCTTTAAAAGTGCTTCCTTGTAGAGATTTTTCTTCCTTTTCCCTCAGCTATGTGACAGGAACTGTCATGGCTTTTGAAAACAGTTCCTTTTGAAACACAACCTCTGGTCTGAAGCAAAAGAAAGCATTCTAGACTGACACTGGTGAACTAATTTTTGTTTTCAGAAAGATCATGGGAATAAAATTAATTTATACTTTAAAAGGTTAAAGTAAAATAAATATGAAATTACAATTGATCCTTGAACATTGTGTGGTGGGGTCCCTGACATCTGCACAGTCAAAAATCTGTATATAACTTCTGAGTCCCCCAAAACTTAACTATGAATACCCTACTGCTGACCAGATGCCTTACTGATAAGAGTCAATGAGCACACATTTTGATTGTTATATGTATTATACACCGTGTATTTTATATAGTATTCCTACAATAAAGTAAGCTAGAGAAAAGAAAATCATAAGAAAGAGAAAAAGCATTTACAGTACTATACTGTATTTACTGAAAAAAATTCACATATAAGTGGACCCATGCAGTTCAAACCTGTGTTGTTCAAGGGTCAACTGCATAGCAAAACACTAAGTAAGTATGACCAAGACTGATAAGAATTACTGAACTACTTGAACCAATGAAATATTTAATCATTATGTTGTTGTATACCTGAAGCGTATATAACATATAATAATTTTACTTCAGTAATAAACATTTTAAAATGAAATTTAAAAAATATTTAAATAAGAATGCAATTGTATTGCTTTCAAATAGAGACAGGACCTGGTCTAGGTTAACGTGTGTTGTAGCGGAGGGCCTGCTTTAAGGAATATAGAAGGGTGATCAGCAACTCTGTGAGCTGGGCAATGTTGCGTGGAATCACCTAACCATAGAAAAGTCTCTATTGGTGTCTGTTCACTTCAAACTTTAATACAGTTTATACATTCAAGTAGAAAATGCCCTTGAAATTGTGTTTACTTTATTAACTTACTCCTTCAAAAATATGCAAAAGGAAAAAGTTAAATTTAGCCCATTCCTTTTTTTTTTTTTTTAAGATTTTATTTATTTATTCGACAGAGAGAGAGACAGCCAGCGAGAGAGGGAACACAAGCAGGGGGAGTGGGAGAGGAAGAAGCAGGCTCATAGCGGAGGAGCCTGATGTGGGGCTCGATCCCATAACGCCAGGATCACGCCCTGAGCCGAAGGCAGACGCTTAACCACTGCGCCACCCAGGCGCCCCTAGCCCATTTATGAATTACCTGAATTGTCAGAGAAAGGATTGAATTCGTGAGAAATTGGTCATTTTAAAAGTTAAATGTGTGTAAGGGCAGGGGAGGAGGGAGAGGGGACTTGAAAACATAACTTTCCATTTCATTCACAGATGTAGGTGTATTTTTAAAATGATTTTTCATCCAGAGATTGAGATAGAAGTGCTAGAATATGGGATTTTCATTCCAAAATAAAAATTTCAAAATTAGAAGTTCTGATTAGTAACTCAGTCCAGTCACAAAGTGCTTCCTCGTCGTCAGCTTTTCTGTCACAGGACCCTTGTTTTGCAGTCCTTAGTCTCGAACGCACGCTTGTGACTGGCTTAAGAACCTGGCACTTTGACCTCAAAGTGGAATAAAAATAAAACATTCTCCAACCATGTGATGTTTAGATTTGAAAATGACCCTGAAGTCTTTTTTGGCTGTGATTTTTATAAATGGCATAACCCAAGTAGGGTTTGAGAAAAGCAGGTGAGGAGAAAGAAGAGGAAAATGAAAGAAGTACATCCTTTGGGAAGAAGGAATAGATGTGGTGTGGAAACGGTAATGATACAGGGAGGGCTTCACTTTTTTTTTTTTTTTTAAGATTTTTATTAATTTATTTATTTGAGAGAGAGAAGGGAGTGAGAGGGAGAGGGACAAGCAAACTCCGCACTGAGTGTGGAGCCCCGAGGCAGGGCTCAGTCGCATGACCCTGAGATCGTGACCCTGAGATCATGACCTGACCCTGAGATCACGACCCGGCCAAAATCAAGAGTTGGAGACTTGACCGACTGGTCCACGCAGGCGCCCCAGGGAAGGCTTCACTTGGCCTCACAACTTTAAGGACTGCGCTGGGCTTTGAAACTGCTTCTGTATGTTGCGCGCAGGTGATGGCCTAGGGTGCCACCTCCCAACCAGGCCCATCTGCGCTTCTCATCTTCAACCTTCTCCTACAAGAAAGAGTGCTTCGTTCCAAGAGCCAAGGTGGACAGGGAACTTGCTGACTCTGCATTCTTTTAGGGAAATTGAGGGATTTATGGTGGTTCCCACCCTCCCTCTGGACACTTAATGCTTCCAGGCAACCTTTGCTTTTAGTGTCCTTTCTTTTTCTCCACTAGGATGGCCCCAAATATTGTTAGATTTTCTGTGACTCTTTATCCTATACATCTTCTTGTTCTAAGTGTGTGACTATATCTCTTAAATCATGGATAAAATTAATCTCATTTGTTTCCCTTCCCTGTCCTTCCAGCATTAGTAACTTCACCCGCCACCCCCTCCTCTCGTTTTGTCTCCTTAAAGGAATCCTTCCCTTCCCCCTTAGGGAATCCTTCCCTTCCCCCTTTAGGACTTTGTTCAATCAGTTACTGGTGGCTTCACGTTCTGCACTTTGTCTCCTCCCTTGAGCCAAAAGAGACTAAAAAAATCTTTTCTTGATTCAGTTTCAACCTCAAAGTTCTACTTTATCTCTCTTCTTTTTTTTTGACACAAAGTTCACGTAAGATCTATATTGTCTATATTTGCTCTCTTTAACTTCCTGATATCTTTTTGCAAATTGACTTCTATCTCCACAACTCCTTAGCAAATGCATTGATTCGTATTACCAGTAACTTTATCATCGACAAATCCAGAACCTCTTTTTCAGTTTTCACCTTCCTTGGCTTCTTTATAACAGCTACACTATTGACTTTTTTTCTTTCTTAGTTCTCTTACCTTTTTTACTGTTCCTTCTTGGCTTCTCTTGTTCTTTCTGCTTCTTCATATTAAACATTTTTAATCACCCAGGATCCACCCAGGATTTACTTGTCATTCTTTCTTCTCCATGTCCTCACGCTGTCAGTCATTCCACTCATTCCCACAGTGTCAACAATTACCAATGCTCCCTCAGCTACTGATAGCAAATCTATTTCTCCTGCATCAGTCCTTGTTGTGAGTTCCATTTATGTGTTAGAGCAGCTTTGACATATATATGACTGTGGGCGATTTATGTAAGTTTCTGAAGTGCCCGTTTTTTCATGTGTGAAGTTTGCTGTAAGATTCCATAACATAACATTTCTTGTCATGTTTTAGGAATAATAAAGGCCAATGGAAATGTTTTACTTCTAATAAATGCTTTTTTGAATAGTAAAGGTGAAAAGCAACATTAGTGGACGTGGTGGGGGGAGTTGTGGAGGAAGCAGGAATAGAGGTCAAACAGGGGAAGCATCACATTTTGCTTGCAGATGAACTAATGCTGTGGAAAAAATATAGAGTGTGACTCTGCCAGCCACAAACATGAAGATTAGCAAAGATGAGAAAGCAGAACTAATCCTAAACTAAGCGACTTAAAATGCTGAGTTTTATTCCATTTAAATATCCGCATACTCCAAATAAGAAGATTTTGTCTTGCATTTTCTGTTGGTGAATTCGTGTTTTCCTTAAACATATGCATTTATAAGTTTTAATCAAGTAATAGATTACTTATCTGTCATCTAAATAGTAATAGATGAAACTTTTTGAACTTACGCTTTTCTCAGGGATGTGTTACATTGAAAAGGTATCATAAACATTTATTTATTCATCAGTTTGACAAACTTTTTTAGATATTGCTCTGTGCCAGGCACAGTTGCAGGTGGTGCAGAGTATTATAAGACAAGGGTGCTTGCTTCAAGAAACTTCAAGAAAGCTGTATAACTAGATAATACACATGACAAATATGTGCAACAGCTAAGAAGGATCATTGTGCTCAGAGCAGTCGGCAGAGTAACCCACGACTAGGGCTTGCACCCCTTGGTCAGGTGGCTCCAACATCTCAAGAATGTTGGTGAGTTACCTGCCCTAGACATGTCTCTCTGGCTCGGTGTCCTAAAATAATCTATGGCTCGTCCAAGACTAGATTCTGCCCTATTTTCTTCCTCCTCACCATGAACACTTCTCCTTTCTATATCCTATTCCCATGGGACTGACCTTGCTACTTCACCAAATCATCCCCACTCCCCACACCCCATTTCATTATACTGGCTCTTGAATTAGGCATGTTCTAGAATCTTAGAACTGATTGGACCATTTTAAGATCTGCAGTTTGAATGTTCTGATCTCAGGTCTCAGGACAATCTTTGATGACTTGAAAATGTCGATGAAAATTAAAGTAGTTGCTTGGGTAGTTGCCTTAATTAATAATAAAACAATGTGAAAGGTAATCCGGATTTTTGAAGTTAGAGGCTAAAAATGATTATAATTTCTTTCATCCTTAGAAGGTTTAAGAATGAAATGGTATGTCTTCCAATGTTTGATTAACTGACTCTATTAATTAGATATGATAAACTGAAGATAAAACTTGGAGAAAAAAACTAGTGTTTTACTCTTTGACAGGTTTTGAACCTGCTGGAGTAGTTGAAACCCATTTGATATAGAAATCTGATAAAAAAAAATCAATGCTCCTTAAATTTGGGCAACACTTACTGCTGGTACTTGTTCCCATGAACAAACATCCTCTTGTGAAGGAAAGGCCAATATTTCCTTCCTTTCCAAGGGAACTGATTACAGTGACTGTTTCTATTTTGGTAAGATACATAAACACATTTCAATGAAAGCAAAAAGCAAAGCATAGCATGGTTGGTGATTCAGCAAAAATGAGGATGGCTTTGGTCAGCAAAAACAATTTAGATTTTTCTCATTAACGAGTGCCATTTCCACTAACTGGCAAAAACATTGCTTTTAAAGTTGCCTTAAGAAAAAAAAGTGACTGTTTATGAAAGTACCCTCAATTTCAAGCTTATGGTAGAATCATAACAAAAGTGACTCATAGGGAGGACATTTCCTGGGAATGAGATAATAATTCAGTATTTGGTCAGACATTGCCTTCCAGATAACATTCTCTGCCAACTTTGAGGTTTCTGTGTTTTGGACTATAAACTGCCAAAGTCAACGTTTTCATACATGAGAATAAAGATTGGAATGGCTTTTCAAGTACCTTTCATTTGAAGCCTGCATGCTTAATTTGTGAATGTGGCGATGTATTTGCTGTCTGAGATCTTTTTTTTTTTTAATTTCAGAAAATTAATAGAAACTAAGGCAACTTCATTTTACTTCTCACTCTCAAAACAGGTAAAGCCCAGCTGGACCATTGACCCAGGGAGATGGGATCAGGCAACACTGGCAGGATAGGCTTTCCATGGTCACAAGAGTAAATATACCCGTTGTGTCACCAATCCAAGTAGAAGTGAGGCACTTCACTAGGAGGATTTATTGGAAAATTATAGTTTGATTATTCATTCATTCAACAAATATGTATTGACCATTTACCATGATGGCCCAGCCTCTGACATCACTAAGCTTTCAAGGCAGTGGCAGAGATCATCAAGTAAACAGGTGTAACCAGGATAACATTTTGAAAATGCTAAGGAGATGTAATTTTAATTCCCATTAAGTCATGATCCCCTGCAGCTCCCCAGTGTGTATGCACATAGATGGACCCTAGGATCCAAACTTGGGCTAATTGTTGTAAGGATGAATAAGAGCCGGAGCCTAGATAATATTAGGCAAAAACACAAGTGTGAAATCCTGGATCCCAGCGAGAGCATTCGAGGAACTAAAAGAAGAAGTTTATTTAGCATGGCTGGAGAGAGGGAGGAAGTGGCAAAAGATGGGGGTGGTGAGCAGAAGCTAGAGCAAACAATGCCCAGTGAGCCCTATTACCACATATTTGGGTATTTGAAGAATCAAAAGAAAACTGTCACAACTGGACCATCTAAGTGGAATATTTAAAATCATCAGTGTAAGTGGTGTGCAATCTGAACATTAGAGTCTAATGAATTAACCCAGCTTGGGGAGCTACGAAATAGCCAAGGATGTTCATTCTTATGATCCAATTTGAATGAGTGCCTTGTGTGAGCAGGAGAAGTGAAAAAGATTTGGGTGTTTGGTCAAGTTGCCTGTATATCCGAATTGGATAGAGGGAAGTGATGGACTCTGCACTAGTATGCATAAGAGGCTTTGGGTATGGCCCCTGAGAGAGCTGTAGAGGCCCAGAATGGGGTTGATGGGAGAGTGAGACAGGCCTGTGGGGCACTGCACTAGGTAGTTACTATTTAACTGTAGGAATCAGAGGCATCCAGAAAGCTAGTCTGTAGTATATGTCTAAGAAAGAATGTTGGGTTAAAGTCAGGAAAACTTAATCAGTTAGGGTTCCAAAAGTCAAGCAGGAATTCAGAAACAAGATGAGGAGGAGCAGAAAGCTTATGAACAAAGATGTCTAGGTCTGGAATTTTTGCAATGAGCAGAGTAATGATGCTTGGATTCTCCTTTGTTGGGCATGAGTTATATTTGCACGAATGAGTCAGCTTCAGTTAAGACACAGGATCATGGTAGACATGTACAGAAATGAGGGACACTGCTGACAAGATGGTCACCATTGATTGGAACTGTCATCTGCAAGAGCACTCATTAAGGCAAGTCATAGTAAACCAAAGAAGTTACCAAGATGCACTACCTGGAATTGTTGACATTGGGAACTACTGTCAAAAGAAACCAAGGAAAACCACAGCAGAGAGTCCCAAGATGGAAAGGGAACTAGAGGATCACACTAGGAGGTCACATAGCTCCGTGGCCTCCGTCAGGCTTTCTCTGAAATTCTAATGGAAGATACTTTTGCTCTAAGAGAAGGGAATAGAGATGGGGACTTGGGGAAAAGAAAACTCCTGACAGAAGTTTTAGACCAGCTAGCATAGAATTATAACCCATCCTTGGACTCCTGGTAGAAGGTAAGAGAAAAGATAGCTGCGTAAAACCAGAAATGTGCCCTGGATGCCCTTTGTCACTGGTTTTTGGTTTGCAAACTGGCAGGTCAGAAATAAGATTTCTTCTATGGTGACCTGGTGAACTTTTGCATCCTCATCAGTTTTTTATTAATACATCACCTTTTAGTGAACTTAGTTATTATACCTGAGCAGAAAATATATTTATGGAGGAGTCATTTATTTAGGACCAGAAACCGTGTGCGGGAATCTCGGGCAGGATGTTTTTTTTTAAAGGTCTACATAGGAGTTATACTTGGTGATTTGAACTTAGATCCAAACAACCAATTTCTTTTTTTTTTTAGATTTTGTTTATCTATTTGAGAGACAGTGAGAGAGAACACAAGTGGGGGCGGGGCAGAGGGAGAAGGAAAGGGAGAAGCAGACTCCCCACTGAGCAGGGAGCCCAACATGGGCCTCCATCCCAGGGCCCTGGGATCATGACCTGAGCTAAAAGCAGACGCTTAAACTACTGAGCCAGCCAGGCGCTCCTAAATAACAAACTTCTTTTAAATCAAGAGACATTTATGAAGTTGTTAAAATAAGGAACTAAACATCCCTGAGTCTTAAGTCTTAAGTAAATGGAAACACAAACATATTAAGTAATCTTGCACGTGTCCTTTTGTACTTTTGCTAGGTCTTATTTCCTTCAAGGATATTGTTCATCCTTCTGAAAAAAGAATTAAAATAAATGGTGCTTCAAGTAGTATTATAAAAATGATCTTATTATTAAACTGTTAGAATTAAATGAATTTAAGTTGGCTAAAATCTTCAATAAAATTTGAAAAAATACAATTTTTAAGACAGATTATGTTGAAATAGAGTAGGGGGAAGGAGAAAATATCTATAGTTAGTCTCAAAATAGTAAGTGAGCAGAAAACTTAGATCTGAGTTTCTTAGTAGTAAGGGCAAAAGTAACTCATGTTGGGTTGTATACCTTTTATTATCTAGTGTAAGGAATTATATACCTTTGTGTCTAAAAGAACATTTTGTTTTCCCCTATACTCTAAGAGGAATTTATCACAAAAGTCATTGCATATGAGACAGCTGATAGCACATTCAATTCATAGTTTAAGAAATGCAGGAATGGTCTTCATATGGTAGTTTCTTGTAACAATCTTTTCTAAAACAACGTAAAATGTTAAGACAAGCTGGCGACACTATGTCTATGTTAGGGTAAATGACTAATGGGGTTTTATGTGATCTGATTGCTGCAGTGGTAAACTGTTGAGAAGCTGGGCAGTGAGCTGCCCCCTCTCATGTTTCAAATGTCCCAGATGAGCTTGGGAGAAGAGGAGCAGAGGAGGGAATTCAAAACAAAGCCCCTAAAATCTCAGGATTCTGGCTTATAAATTGACAGGAGTTCCTCATGTAGCTACTTGTTGTGTAGGAAGCAAAGTCAAAGTTCTATTAAGTAAGTGAAAGAAATACTTTGCAAACTCCTGCCCAGATGGAAGTTCCTGCTTACATTTTAATAGAAGTGGATTGCCATGAAACAAGGTTTGGGGAAAATTAATGGTGTAGTTTTCATAGTAAATTGGCTACTGGCATGTTATTTGAAAATAATGTAAAGTATTCATCAGCTAACTGAATAAAAAACTGCTTAAACTATCATTTTCCAGCTCATATGGTTGATAGTCTATTGACACAGCTGTCTTAACCTATGTGTGGCGACATATTGGCTTGTTAATGATCGTTATTCATCACCATTTTGCTTAGAGGAGTACCTCGCAATTAAAAGAAACCCATGGTGGTAAAGACTATGGTAAGAAAGCTTGCTTTGTATTCTTTTTTACTTGATGTTTTTAGTGAGATAGACACAGATCCACATGCGGTCGTTAGAGGTAATATAGAGAGATCTTATTTATACACTTCTCAGCTTCTCTCAATGGTAACATTTCTCAAATATAATATATCCTCACAACCAGAATATTGACATTAATATAATCCCCTGATCTGATTCAGATGTCCCCAGTTTTACTCGTATTCATTTGTGTGTGTGTTTCATTCCATACAATTTTATCACATACAGGTTTCTGTATCACCTTGTCACGACACTGAACAATTCCATTACCACAAGGATCCCTCCTGTTGCTTTTTACAACCATATCCATATCTCCTCCCCTTGCACCACTCACTGCCAACCAAACCCCTAACAACTACTGATCTGCCCTTCATTCCTAAAATTTGTCATTTCCAAAATGTTACATGTTATGTAACCTTCAAGATTGGCTCTTTTTTCACTCAGCCTAATTCTCTAAAGATCCATCCGAGCTGTTGAAAATAATAGTTTGTTTCTTTTTATTGTTGGGTAGTACCCATGCTATGGATATACTAGTTTGTTTAACCATTCATCTCTTGAAGGACATTTGGGCTGTTTCAAGTTTTTGGCTATTACAAATAAAACTGTATGAGAATCTAGATACAGCCTTTGGTGTGAACATAAATTTTAATCTCTCTGGGATAAATGCCCAAGAGAGCAACTACTGGGTTGAATAGCAATTGCATGTTTAGTTGTATAAGAAACCACCAACCTGTTTTCTAGAGTGGCTGTATCTTTTTACTTCCCACCAACAAGGTATGTGTGATCTTGTTTTTGCACATCTTCTCTAGCATTTAGTGTTGTTATTCTGTTAGGTATATAGTGATATTTCATTGTAGTTCTAATTTGCATTTATCTGATGGCTAATGATGTTCAGTATCTTTTCATGTGCTTATTTACCGTCCAAATACCTTCTTTAGTGAATTGTCTATTCAAGTCTTCTGCCCTTTCTTGTATTTTGAACTGTACAACTTTCTAACTTCAGTTGTGGATTTTTTTTAATTGAAACATACATTGATACCATGTACAGATCTTCCTTGACTTACCATAGGGTTCCATCCTGATAAAACTATCATTATTTTAAAATATCATATCAAAAATGCATTTAATACACCTATCTACTGAGCATCACAGCTTAGCCTAACCCACCTTAGATGTGCCCAGAACGCTTACGTTAGCCAGCAGTTGGGCCCTATCACCTCACACAAAGCCTATTTTATAACAAACTATTGAATATCCCATGTAACGTATTGACTACTGAACTGAAATTGATGAACGGAACGGTTGTCTGGGTACAGAATGATTCTGAGC
The DNA here is from genome assembly GCF_017311325.1 of Ursus maritimus. Classification (NCBI taxonomy): domain Eukaryota; kingdom Metazoa; phylum Chordata; class Mammalia; order Carnivora; family Ursidae; genus Ursus; species Ursus maritimus. The sequence continues at coordinate 43,780,565 of NW_024423343.1, forward strand.
ATATCCATTGTTACCCTTGTGACCGCGTGGCTGACTGGGAGCTGTGTCTCTGCGCTGCCTCGCATCACCAGAGAGTGTTATACTGCACCTCACTAGGCTGGCAGCCATCAAACTCACGATTCAAAGTATGGTTTCTATTGAATATGTATCATTTTGCACCATTGTAAAATAGAAAAATCTTAGGTTGAACCATTGTAAGTGGGGGAATGTTCAAATTTTTTTCATTGTTTCATTTCAAACAGAAATGCCAAACACATTTCCCACAGATGTAAGCTTCATATTTGTACTCAAGATTCACTTGAGGTGCAGCTGGGTGGCTCAGTTGGTTAAGTGTCTGCCTTTGGCTCAGGTCATGATCCTGGGGTCCTGAGAATGAGCCCTGCTCAGCGGAGAGTCTGCTTCTCCCTCTCTCTCTTTCTGCCCCTCCCCCAGCCCCACTTATGTGCAGGATCTCTTTCTCAAATAAATAAATAAAATCTTGAAAAAAAAAAAGATTCACTTGAGAGTTCAGCAAGAAATGGTGTCCAGAATGTTCTTAAAAATGTTTTTAATTTCATAAAATATTTTTGACCCTTCGAGATTCTAATTGTTTCAGTTAATTAACGAATTAGGTCAACTAATGGAAGATAAATCTACAGCTTTAAAAATACATCTGAGTTGCAGAATATCCTACACTCCCCATCAACAGCTAGCTTCAGCTAGAAGGAAACTTCCAGGAGACATCAGGGTCTCTAAGATGTTGAACCTATGTTGAGGAGCTGGGTTCAGCAGGGCCTGCGAGACGAGCACAACTGCCAACCCTTGTGGTTTATCATCAGTGGGGTCAGTAGAGAACTGATGGGGTGGTGAGAGGGCTGAAATCTCATCTTAGTCAGCCACAGCACACACCAATATAACATCAGTGTCTGGGGGCTTGCTGGAAGTCTCTACAGTGAGAGGAGGGGTGAGGGATGATGATTGGGATAGAGAAGACAGTGGTGTCCCCCAGGGCCCATTCCTGTCTAGGGCCCACCATAGAAGGGGACGTTTCCAAGCCAATGAATATAGAGACAGGTGAGATGGACCGACTAGAGATGTGGGGCAGACAGGACATGGCTTTGAATAGTTGTTTGTGGAAAGGAGTCTGAATAAGAGGGAAGCCCCAGACCTAAGGAGAGAAATATTATGTCTTGTTTTTCCTTTCCTTCCAGGGCCATACCACTGAGAACGGCTTTTAGAAACTATAAACACTGGTGTGGGCCTTGTTGGTAGTGGATAGTGAGTGACTGAATAACCCACTTAGTATTTTGTTTTTTAATTCTGGAGTCTATGTATATTAGTCCAGTGTCCAGTCTCCTCAAATACTTTCTAAGGCTATAGTCTGGATAGGACCAAAACTGTCCTAAATTGAAGAGAGAAAGAAATTCTGACCAAGACTTACAATTTGAGGGGTGAATAAAATATCTCCCAATATTTATTTCCCTGTCTATTCTTCCCCTAAGCTAACATGATCTTTTACTTGTAATATCCACAGCCACATTTCTTAAACAAGTTGGCCCCATTTCCTTATTCTCTGTCACTCTTTGACTCATCTCTCCTCCAATATAGCTTTTGCTGATGACCACCATGTCATTAAATCAATGAGTATTTTTTTTTAAGTTTCATCTCATTTGACTGCAAGACAGAATTTTTTTCTCTGACTCCCAATGTCCCTCTGACCTTCCTATTCCCTCTTTTAGACTTACCCTCCTCTAATGAGACCATAAAGTTGGAGCCCCTCAAGATTGATTCCTAAACCCTTTCTCTAAATCTACCTACATCCACAGACATGTGATGTCACTTGTACCTCTTTTGAAGCTATCGGAGTTTTTCCATTAAATCAAACTTACTGTTTATTCATTCTTCCCTCCTGCCCCCCCCCAACCAGTTCACTCTCTACAGTGTTACTTATAAAAAGTAATTTTGTCACTTCTCCACTTTTAAAGACTGGCTCCTGCTTGCTTCTCCTACTGCTGCCAGTCTCAGGCTCTGTCAACACATCCTCCTTTCAGTTCTTTATGTCTCAGGGTCTTTGCTAAGGCAGTTCCTCTGCCTGAAACATTTCTGCCTCACCTCCCCTCCAACTTCATCTAGTTGTTGACTAATCATCCTTCACATTTTAGCCCAAATGTTACTTCCTCAGAAAAGCTTCCTGACAACACCAAAATAGATCAAGTCTATCTCTCATGAGCTTCAGAGACCCCTGAACTCTTCTAAAGGCTTTTCGCTGTTTTTATGTATTCAAGTGATTATTTGATTAATTCGTGTCTCTCTTACTAGACTGTAAGCTCCAGAAGAGAAGGCACCTTGGCCATTAGTCTTCTCTGTAGCTCCGGAACACAGTATAGAGAATGAGCGAAGAGATCAACCTGTCATAATTGTTCAAGAGCCTGAAATCTACCCCCTTGGCCCCCAGGTCTCCAAGGAGTAGGTCTTCCACAGCCATCAGGCATGGGATCCTCGAGTGGGTACACTGGCCCCAGAAGTAAGCATGGATTGTGACTGCCTCATGCTTAACTTGGCACACCAAGTTCAATTTCTGGTGACCTTTTCTGATGATATGAATAATTTCTGAAAGCCTTGCTCATCCAGAAAATTGTCTCAGTTTTTATTTTTAAAATGTTTTAAAATAACATTGGTAGAGCATTTTATAAAGTAGAGACATTTTCATTATGTCATTTCAATCTCCAAACACCCTCTGAAAGAACATATTATTCTCAATTGACAGATGGAGAAAATGAGGCTTAGAGGGATTAAGTGACTAACCTAAATTCTCTCAGCTAATAAGGGACTAAGCAGGGACTTCATTCCAGATTTTTCAGTGCCCTGTTCTGTCTTTTCCTACTGCTAGATAATTTCTCATGGCTTCTCTTCACTGGGTCAAGTCGGAATTTGGACTTTTAGGGTTAACAATAAACCAAGAATGATGTAGCTCGCACCACAGCTACATAGATGACATATATAACATACGTTACGGCGTTTCTCTCTCTCCTAATTTGGGAGAATACATCCATCTGATTCAGTTTTTCTTATACGACAAGGGAGACATTTGACTTGTATAGCTGTCTTTGTCAAATAGCCATGTTTTCCTTTCTTTCTTTCTTTCTTTCTTTCTTTCTTTCTTTCTTTCTTTCTTTCAATGATAGTGTTCAGGGAATTGTTCACTGGGTTTATAAAATAATAGGACAAACCCTAAAATCTATGGAAAGGTGAATTATTATTATTCATCTATTTGAATCTTTTTTTCCTTGATATTATCAAGCCATATTTATATCACTTCAAATAAAATAAAAAGTGTAAAACAATTATTAGATAGAGTAGCTTTTTAAATTTTTTTAAAGTTTATTTATTTATTTGAGAGCAAGAGAGAGCACAAGAGGGGAAAGGGCGGAGGGAGAGGAGAGTGATTCTCAAGCAGACCTGATGCAGGCTTTGATCTCAAGACCCTGAGATCGTGACCTGAGCACAAATCCAGAGTCAGCCGCTTAATCAACTGAGGCACGCAGGTGCCCCTGGATAGAGCAGCCTTTATAACAGCTGGTTAGGCGTCCTAAAGTGGGGCAAAACCTTACATTTTCCAGCATAAAAAAAGAGAAGTCTGTATATTTATCATTCAGGTTTGCGGGTACAGCCAACCCCTTTTTTGCTGGGCATTTATTGCACAAGAATGTGGATGTCCATTTCTGAATTCAAGGGTTGTTAGTCCTGACTAGCCGGTTAGTTGCTACTGAAAAACAGAAAAGTAATTGCAGTGTGGAAAATCTGACTCTTTACTTTGGGCTAATTTAGATTTTTATCAAGTGTCCTCCCCTTAAGGCAAGCTTTATGGTGGCAGTTGGAGTCCAATTCTTGGCTCCATAAATATTTATTTGAAGATCACCCGTAAATTTAGGTCATGGTTCTAGTGTCACTATGAGAATGTGATGAGCACATTTGCTGTGGGGGCTCAGTAAAAAAAAAAAGAAGGAGGAGGCTAAAAGGAGCTGTGCAATATACCTGGAGAGCGCAGGCCCTGTGCAGACACTGTAGATTGTAAGACTCGCCATGAATTTGAAAACAGCCTCTTTCCTTTGTCAGGAAAGAAGAGAAAGCCAGCAGGAGGCCATGGTCCTGAGGACTCCAGCAGTCCGAGGCCACACCAGCTCTCTCTGAAAGCAGAGGGTATTCATAAAAACAAATGAACAAACGAGCAAAAAGCCTCCCAGTTCATGGAAAAGAACCTATTTTAAATACAAGCACACTAACATAAAAACATTTTGATTCTAGAAAAGTTAAACTGGAAAAAAATGTGCATCTTAGGTTACAGGAAGCCTGGTAGCTAATTCTATGTGGCCAATTATTTTCTAGTTTCCGTGAGTTAGACTGGATCGTTGGAGGAAGGCACATCAGAGTATCTCAGTTCAGGGACATTCAGGACTGTGAGCTTCAAAACTGCTTGCCAAACATCCCGTGACAGTGCAACGAAACGTATCCCCAAAATGGAACTTTTACATGGTGGGTAGTTAACGGCAACTGGATATTTCTTCTTCAAAAAAAATCCTCACACATTTCAGATTCTTTAATTTAGATTCTTTCTGCATGAGTAGAAAAGAATACAAAGCAAAAACTTGTATTTTGTGTACGGATTTTTGAAACTTTGAAACATTTACTTCAAGCAACCAAAATAAGCAACAAATTTCTTAAACATCCCTATGAAATTATATGATTTCAGGCAGATGGTTTGAAAATAGACTAATGAAATGTAGATGGGAGATTAATTCACTTGTACTGAAATGACATCTATAAAATCTATAACATCTATAATCATAGGAAAACTTACTGTGACAAGTTATATTGGTTTTATTTGCAAGCCTGAAGAAAATGATCTCTTACTACGTTCCGACTAGAGTGGGAACCTGGCAAACTCACGCTGGGGACTGAGTCCTTCAGATGCCCGTGGAGCATCTAGGACAGATTACATGACAGGCGATGCCTCATTAAGAAGTTTAAATGCTTTGAAATTATTGTGATGAAAGTTCTTCTGTAGTCTAAATATAGGACGAAGTGTATTACTAAGAAGACTCAATAGTCTAAAATTTAGAAAGTTTTTGTGAATAGCTGCTGTGGATTAAAAATCATAAGAAGCTGTATGATTTTAATTCAGAATCATTCTAGGGAAAGCATTAGTCTTTTTTTCTGTAAATTCCTTCGAAATTACTTCTCGCCTAAAATCACCTGGTTCTATAGCCAGTAGTTTAGAAAAATCATTCCTTTTTACGGGGCCTCTAAAAATATATTTTTATATTTTTATGCCCTTGTTGTATGCATGGGAGAGTCTGTAAAGAGAATTTACATTATAATGAGTCATTATTTTCCAAAGCCCCAATATATCATCTGTAATGTGTATACACTGAATGATGAATGATGGAATGACAAGTTAGATTTCTTTTTGCCACTGATAAATTATTAAGAAGTCAAACTTGTTCGAACAAATGTTTTGTTATTGTTTTTGTAATTTTCCTCCTAATGGAAAAATGGTCAAATATTAGACACATAGCTTCAACCAGGTCAAATATAGTTGAACTTTTTCTTTTAACCTAGTCTACAATTGGTACAGCTTGTCATTGTTGGATCCATTTTTAGATGCCCAGAAATAGATTCTTACTATGAGGGAAAGCACACGGTTGGATTGGAAGTTTCCTGTTACATCTCCAGAGGAGATGCTGGTGTGTGGCTTTTCATGAGATACTGGGTAGGGGGAATAGAACTGATTCTGTTTGATGGTAATCTGAGTTCTTCCCTGGCAGAAAGCAGTATGGAAGTGTGTAGTAATATGTAAGTATATAGTACTTTCTGTCTCAGAATAAGCCTGTGGGATTTCAGCTTGAGGCTTCTGGGAGGAGAATGACAAGTAACTGCCTTCAAAAATCTTAGCCCCTCTTGTGCCTTTTACATTTTTCCAGCAAAGAACTTAAAACTTGGTACTTCTACAAATGCATATTTGTTAGTTGTATGTTGTGACACAGTGTGTCCTGAATTGAACTAAGGAAAATATCCTTTAGTTCTATAACATTAATGCTCTTTCCCTTTTTCATAGCATTGACCATCCGTTCCAACACCTCCGTCTCGACAGGGTAGATGTGTTTTCTAGGGACCTCTTCTCTCTTACATGACCGCGGTTGGTGATGGGCTCGTCCATTCCCATGATCTGCACTGATGTTTTACGAGAATTGTGGATATTCTGGCAGCTCGGTAATCAGACAGGGCCTTTGGCTGCCCTCGAATATCAGGGGCAGACCTTGCCTCTTGGACTGAAAAACTTTTTAGTGAGTTGGAGGAACAGGTAATTGCGTTTAATCTTCTGTAAACCAGCCACCAGGAAACATTTGCTGCTTATTCCATAATCCGTTCTCCCTATTCCATATCACCCTGCATATTCCTCCACCCGTACAGCAAAGCTTGTCGAAGAAGAAAACACCGCCAGCAGTATTTGCCTTCTGCTCACATGAAACATTTGTGTTTGTACAGGAACTACAGCCACTTATGAGCCAACACACTGACACTCCGGAAAAAAATTGTATGTTAATGAGCCATTGTCCACACAATTACTACTGTTGTCTTTTCCTTGCAAATAGGCTGTGAGGGACTCACTGTCACTGATCAGAAATTTGTTTTCCATTCGTGATGGTGGATTTTCGCGGCTCTATCCACACCCTTGCCTTACTTGCCTCATTGCTGGTGTTCTAATAAGCAATGTGAGAGGCAGTTGACAGGAGGCTAGAAATGTAAGTTAGACTGGCGTCTTTAATTTTTCTGGAAATGTTCTTATTTATGGGGTGATGTGCACTGGTAAAAGAGCAGCCACACCATTGTTGCTTTTAGGAAATGTAATCATTTACAAGGATCCAGAACAAACCACACTTAACAAGGCTGTAGGAGGTGACCACACGCCTCACCAAGTGTTCGTAGTTAACCTTTGTTATCTTCTCCATCTTCACTTTATCCCCAGACTCTTTTACTTCTGCCTTGAGAATTCTGTTTTCCTTCTTTTTTTGCCCTCATGCTCCCTGTGTACCTGCTTAGCTTATCCCTTAAACAAAGGATGTAGTTGCGGTGGCTGTGCTTTGAAGGCTAACTTACTTTGTTTCAGCTCCTTTCATTACTAAACTAAATACTGTCTCAAGTAACTGCACTCACTTCAATTTTGCCATTAGATCTCATTAGCTTGAGATCTATTTTTCAGAATAATAAATGTCCACTGAGCATAAAACAAGAGTACATTTGAGGACCAGGGGTATTTCAGATACAGTGAGTGAACACTGAGACCAATGCCCAGCAATCCTTTTTGACTCTACAGCTGTGGTCATGCTTCCTACTGAAGTTAGGAGAAATTTCTGTTGCTGGTGTCCCACATCAGGACCATATCAGAACTTTCTAGTGTATGCTTATTCAATGAAATGGAGGTATAATTGAAAAAGGACCACCAGCATCTTGGTCCAGGTAAATTATAGATTAAAAAGGTTTTGGTGTGGGGGACCTTGGGTGGCTCAGTTGGTTAAGTGTCCAACTCTTGGTTTCAGCTCAGGTCATGATCCCAAGGTCCCAGGATTGAGCCCTGCATGGGGCTCTGTGCTCAGCAGGGAGTCTACTTTAGATTGTCTCTCTCTCTCTCTGCCCCTCCTCTTGCTCATGTGCTCTGTCTCTCTCTCTCTCTTTCTCAAATAACTAAATAAATCTAAAAAAAAAGAAAAAAAAGAAAGAAAGAAAAGGTTTTGGTGGTCTGGCATGGAAGCCCAACCATCATTTTCTAATCTGACAAGAACACATTTTCCCATTGAAACAGTCAGTTTAATACTCAGCCTAATGCTTTTAAGTTAGAAACAAACAGTAACACATGTGCACACCAGAGAGGCAAGAGAAGGTTAGAACAAATTCAATACATGAATAGGCAGAATTTGTACTGTGTATAAGGATATATTTATTATAGGGCTCCGGAGTGAGGAAACGTATTTACGGGTTAGCAGAGTTGACCAGGATCTAATGATTCCAGACATACTTTTGGGGGAAAATAATAAGGAGTATCTTTTGAGAGAAGGTGACAGAGCAATAATTCAGAAAAGCTGGACAAACTAATATAGGAATGATCAATTTCCAATGCCACAGCGTCCAAAGGCCCAAGCCTTTCAAACTTCAAAAAAAAAAAAAAAATCATTTTACCACCCTTGAATGATTAGCCAAAATGCCACAGGGAACTTAATATGATTCCCTGTGAGGAACCATGAAGCTTGATGATCTTTTAAGGTTTCTTCCAGTTCTGTAATCTGAATCTTCTTGAAAGGATATTCTAATTATACAGCTAAGAAGATTCAGTAATTGCCTCTTCCTTTTCTAGAGAAAAGCTGCTTCAGGAAGTGAAGTTACAATAGACAAACTATTCACACACAGTCCTTTATTGGTGCAAAAACTAGTCTAGGCAATTTTATTCCCCATCCGGGCTATAGGAACCAAGTTAGGATGGGGCCACAGCGCCCTCTAGCCTGCATGCCTGCATAGCCAGAGGTGGGGCTTTCACGGATTCTGTAGGAAACCATTAAGCTTTGTTAGTAGATTTTCTTCATACAATACATTCTCTTACCATTTGTTTATGTAATTTATAAACTTCAAAAGTGTTGCTCCCTCTTCAAGTTAAAGGACACTGTTATTCATTTTAGGGAAATGAATAACACCACACCCAAGACCTCCTCTACTCCATTTATCTAAGATTCCTTGGAGTTTTAATTTTTGTAAAACCTGACTTTCAGATATTTTGTTCTCATGAAGGAAAGAAGTTTATAGCAAAACATCTTCATACAGATGACGAATTCACTGAGTATTTTAAGATCATATATTTGGAAAAGTAAATGGACGTGTATGTAATATGAGGTGGAACCATATTGCATTTCTCTAAACCATGTTTGACCTACAAAAATGGCTATTTTGTATGGTTTACCCTACTATTTAAAAGGATAAACAAGAAATGATGAAGAGAACTGGGATCTGGGAGACATGTGAGAGGCAGAATTATTTTTTTATATCTATTATTTGAAATTCAAGAATCTTTTCACCATATTCGAAAAATTAATAAAAATATCTTAAGAGGAGAAAAAAGAAAAACATGTGGTCATAAATTTTCCTAAACTGAAAACTTACTTTCTCCTCCTTCCACACTCCTTGCCATACGCTTCTCTCTTCTTTGCCAGACTTCTTTGTTAAACTCTCTGATGAGCTATTATTTTCAAACCACTAACAAATAATTTTTAGAAATATAATCGAAGGAAGTGTATCATCCAATTACATACATATATATGTGTAAGGGTTTTTATTGTTGTAGGGTAGTGGAGAATTTAAACAACATAGATGGGAGAGTATAAATAGAACATGATTCATGCATCTGTTAGAATACTATGTAGGTACTGTTTTTAAATTGACTTTTCGTATGCTTTCCAACTTTTTTTTTTTAAAGATTTTATCTATTTATTTGAAAGAGAGGGAGACAGAGATAGCGAGAGAGAACACAAGTGGGGAGGAGAGGGAGAAGCAGACTCTCCGCGGAGCAGAGAGCCGGAGGAGGGACTTGATCCCAGGACCCTGGGGTCATGACCTAAGCCGAAGGCAGATGCTTAAGGGACTGAGCCACCCCGACGCCCCTAACTTTTTTTTTTTTTTTTTTTTGGATATCTGGGCTTGAGGTACTGGTAAAAGGAACTGCTGTAAATAGGCCTTTAGTAATAAGGTAAGTGTGTGGGGGGAAGCAGTTTATTGTTCTATGATCAGGTCTCAGGCTTTTAGTGAGCCTATGCTTCTGGATTGTAAATGCCACAAGTGTTTCTTAGTCTTTTTCTCCCCTTTTAGGTGGGACAGAATGGCTAGAGTGGGCTGGCCGTGGGTATTTCCCTTCCCCCACGTGAAAGACTAGAGCTGACTGGAGTGGCTGTTTGCCTTCCCCAGGTGAGTTAGGCTTAGTAATACTGCAGCAGGCTAGGCTCTGGTTAACTAGTTTCTCCTGAGTGCGGGCCTTATTTGGAAGAACAGACGCCTCTGGTCTCTTTCAAAATGGATACTTCTTCCTTCCCAGCCAGAAGCCGCAGGGGATTTTTCTTCTTACTGTGGGAAATTGCTCAAGCTCCTGGAGGTAAGTTTTACAAAATTGTGGAGATCCACTATGATGGAGTCCCCAGGACTTCTTAACCCTCAGATTTGGATATCCTGAGCCTCAAGCAATTCACGAATTGCAGTTCAAGTTTTCTGAGCCTGGTTACTGAAGTGCTTTCCACTAAGTGAGTTTCTGCTCTGGTAAGCCCTGCCTCTCTGTCTGCCAGTCAGTCTTTCCAGTCGTGGAGATAGAGATGTGCCCAGTGTCCTCTCCACCCTTATGAATTCAGGAAGAGTTGATGATCTTTCGGTGTGTTTAGCTTTTTACTTGTTAGGATGGCGTGGCTATTGCCAACTTCTTTAAATGCAAAACAATAAATGCCTTGAAATTAGTTTTTAAGGAGACACTGAGGTTCTTCCTAAGGAACGCTAAAGGATATTACAAGAGAAATGGAAGAAATCTCTAGGGCTAAAGGAGAGCAGAGGAGGGAAGCCGGGAGGTGGGGTAAGAAAGGGAGGTAAAATACCAGGAGCCCATGAAAACAGTGGTCCAAGAGACAGCACCTCTGTTCAAGGTGTAAGGGCATTAGGTCTGAGGAAAGACTGCTGTGCGGTGCCAAAACTCAAATTGGCTCAGAGACCTGACCAGCCAGAAAACTACCTCGAGTTTCTATGAAAGAGAGCTTCACATTGCCTACACCCAGGACCTGTGCCTGCCCATTGTGTAATCTGCACTCTGGGAGAACCATCCTCTCTTTCTGTACCAAGTTCTCACCAGCTGATTATCCAGCATGACAATGCCCAGTCCCTCCACCAGTCTTTGCTTTCTCCTACCTCTTGACAATGTCTTTAGGGCATCTATTTATCCAAGGGGACCTACTGGTGTGGTGGTGGTATGGGAGGGATAGGGCTGACAAACTGGCTATGTTCGAGGACCCTAAACTTGAGCAACCAGAAGTGGACACCACTGTTCTGTCTGAACACATTAAAAAAAAAAAATCTGAAAGGAAATATATCAAATTAGGACAAGATATTTTGACCTCTCTGTTGGACAATTTTTTCCCACTATTTTTCTATGAGATTGTTTTGACTTTGTTTCTAAATATCAGAACTTTAATGACCATTTATAGGCTTGATTGTGTTTAAAGAGAGAGACAGAAAGAGAGAGATGACAGACCCAAAATGGAGTCACTTGTGCTGGGTCCCATGTCAGCAAACCAAGACTTAAAATCCAACTTAACTGCAGTCTCAGCCTTTCCAGGGAATATGACCTTTAACCAGTTGAGGTGGACTTACCTGATCAGCACTAGTGGGGTAATCTGCAAGATAGACCCCTGCCCTTCAGAGCTCTTTTCCACTTGCTAGGTGGGATGCTGCCTGACTCATGAATTGTTGATTAAGCCAATTAGATTTTCAGATTTACTCAGTTGACTTGTTTTCTAACAATTCATTTCAGAGTTAAAATATACTGTTTCCATTTTTATTTTTATTTTGCTAAAATGATTTTCTTTAGGGAACAGCTTTTATGTGTAAATTCTGTAATGAAGATTTTTATTTATGATGGTACACAGTGCGTGACCTTTATTAGGGTGCATTATTACTACTAAGTCCAATTTCCCCAGTTCAAATTTGCAAATTTAATTTTTTCAAGGAATCAGAATTCTTCCATTACTTCTAATCAAAATTTTATTGTGTATATAATTTTACAATTTATTTCTCCTTTAAAAAGCCAAAATTTTTCTGGGTTAACATGTACAGTTATCCTTTCGGCTGGTTTCCTGTTATAATAAAGAAGGGTCCAGTCCACCTGGAGTCACAGAAGGAGGCAGGTGCCAAAAAGCAGGGAGATTCAGTGGTGGGAAGATGAAAGAACATTTATCCAAGAGCTTCTATTTTCCCTCATGATGTATGAGGCAAGGAGAGCAACTAAAAATGAGGGAGGAGAAGGATGTGAGTAAGTTTTTGGAGAGAGGAGAATGTGTGATGTGGTTGTTTTGGAGAGAGGAGAAGCTGTCCAATCAGGCAAATAGGGTAGGATTGTTGGTGTGTTAAGTGCTCTTTTGAGATCTGTGGTCATGGGTTTTAAGTGAGACCAGCTGTGTATGTTTCTCCCACTCTGTTCAGCTGCTTGAATTCGGGAGCATGGCAGACAGTTGAGTTTCACTTGAGTTGGAATTTGGCAAGGTGTTGGTGGCTGAGGAAGAAAGCATTGCTCCTATAACTGTCTTTTCTCTCCTACATCATCAAAATTTACTCACAGATTATTTCCTTTGGTATAAAATATGTTTCAGTGCCTACCGTCCTTAAGCAACAACAATCAACACAAAACAAAATGCTAAACCAAACCTTTCTGTTACTGCACTCCTTTTAAAAGAGCCAAGCTATCACCTCCATTTATCTGTTCCCTTCAGAGCTTACCTTCTTAAATGATAGTCTCAGCTCCATTTCCACACTTTGTATTTTCTACACCCATTCCAATCCAGCTTCTCTCCATGGTTCCACTGACACTGTTTTTCACAGAACCAGTGACTGCCATTGTGCAGCATTAATAGTCAATCCTCCATCCTCCTCTTGAAACCACCTTCTTCTCTTGGACACCTTGACATAACACATCCCTCTTTTTCACCCCCACCCACATTTCATTGGCTGCTCCTTTGGGGTCTCTTCCATAAAATCTTTAAATGTTGGAGATCATATTGCTAGGAATCACTTTTTGTTATCTATTTTTCCTAGGGAATCTTCTTTATTAGCAAGTATTTAAATATCATTTATATGCCAATGATCTCTATAAATTGATTTTCCAATGTTGAAAAATCCTTACATTCCTAGATCCACCATTGATTATGATGTAGTGGGTTTTTTTTGTTTTTTTTGTGTGGTTTTTTTTTGTACATTGATGAGTGCAATTTGCTAATGCTTTATTTAGGAGTTTTGCAACTGTATTTATCAGTGAGATTACCTATAACTTTTCTTGCATTTTAATTAAATACAATTTTTCAAAATAAGCCTTATTAAAGAAAAACTATTCTGTATTCCAAATAAAACTATTTTAGTAGAACTTTCCTTTCTAGAAACACTAATTAAGGAAGCAAGGCATTTTGTAAAATGTGGTCGTGAACAAGCCACAGTAAAAAGTAAATGTTTAAACTTTCACTTCCTCAAAACAGAGGATACTTTCTGTCCCTCAGACTTGGAAACAAGGTAAAGAATAGCCCCTCAGCAACTTTGAGCGAGGAGGTCGCTAAAACAAAACTCAAGCAATTGAGGGGCACCTGGGTGTCTCAGTTGACTGAGCATCTGACTTTTGGTTTTTGCTCAGGTCATGATCTCAGGGTCATGGGATCGAGGTGCCTCAGGCTCCACATTCAGTGGGGAGTCTGCTTGGGATTCTGCCCCTACCCCTGCTCTGTCTTTCTGTCTGTCTAAAATAAGTAAATAAATCAATCTTTAAAAAACAAACAAACAACTTAAGCAGTTGAATATGGATGCCTCTTAAAAGAATTTGGGGGACCCTAACAAAGGATCCTAGTTCTATTTGTAGTAACTGATACAAAGGGGAAGTGGCTCTGCCCAAATCGCAGTGATGCCAGAGCCTGGCCCAGCCTGGTGCTCACCTATGCTGTGCTCCCTGAGCAAAGTCTGGTACTTCTGCTCCAGGGGAGACATTTTCTTTTTAGAGGTTCAGTGTCCAGGGAGCTTTTTGTGCAAATGATAATGCAGGCTCCATGTGAGTATTTTAAGGGTTGGAGGCAAAAGTATTTTTCTAACATGGCTGGGCAGAGTCCAGGTTTCAAATGGCTCATTTCCAGTTTGTCCTAAAATCTCACCACACATTTGTAGACCTAGGACAACAGACCTCTGCTACATTGTCATAATCACATCTAACGTCTGTCCTGACTTAGATTCGTGTTCTGTGCCTGACAATGGTCCCTGCGTTTAACAAGTAATGCCCACACATAAAACGATCCACTATTACCAGGCATATGGTCACAAAACATTAATAATCTTCTGCAGACCAAGCAAATGTTTTAAACCATAACGGTCATGCATCAAATCCACAGCCAGAAACCCCAAGATCAAGAAAATTTATGCAATACAAATAAAAGGACACACACACACACACACACTTCTTACAGAACTGTGCTTAGGGAAATTTTGTTGAGTGCCACTGAAGGCATATTTTGCTAAACTGCTACTTAAGGTATTTTTGTTATCCCAGTAGGGCACAGCTGTTTATTGGATGAGGAGAAAAGAAAGCGATGCTTGTGGCAACCAGACAGTTTTAAGGTCTTTTCGAGTTGTATAAAAATGGATCTGAAGGGGCGCCTGGGTGGCACAGCGGTTGGGCGTCTGCCTTCGGCTCAGGGCGTGATCCCGGCGTTATGGGATCGAGCCCCACGTCTGGCTCCTCCGCTGGGAGCCTGCTTCTTCCTCTCCCACTCCCCCTGCTTGTGTTCCCTCTCTCGCTGGCTGTTTCTGTCAAATAAATAAGTAAAATCTTTAAAAAAAAAAATGGATCTGAAGACATGTGTAAGTTGTCAGGATGGAAAGCTGGAGCTGAAGTGTGGTAGCGAACCAGCTGCAGAAGCATACAGCAGCTATGTCTTGTGGTCAGACCTGCCCAGATAGGCGAAAATGTTTCAGGACACATAGCTTCTTGGCCTTGTTCCATTTCATTACATAATGTGATCAATTATGTATGAATTTCACAAAAGATTCATATTCTGCTACATTGGTATAGATGATTTGCTCATACCTCTCCTTAATTTGAGTCTTTTAAGAGATTCTTACATATTATTCCAACCTGTATGGAGGTAAAGGGAGACTGGCCCTTCTTCAGAAGGAATCTGGAGAACTAGGTGGTATGCATGCTAAGGAGTAAGGCTGATTCTCCAACCTACAAGCTTCACTCTGAATGTCTCTGCCTCTGATAATGACTGTATTCATGCTTTATCTTCTGAAAATTTGCTCCAGAACTGGGTGGTTGGCAGTTGGGCAGAACAGGCTGCAGCACAGCGGGCCGAGGTGGCAGGGCCCCCAGGGCCTGGGATTCAGGGTGTGGCCTGGCAGTGGGGCGCAGCACTGCTTGGGGGAACCTGGGCTCAACAGCGCCCTCTGGTCTGCGGCAGCGTCATGGGACTCCAGTTGCAGCCAAGCAGCTGGGCCTGGAGCGGGTACTGTTGGAACTGTGGCCCACCCCCCTGCTGCTCTGAGGAGCTGACAGACCAGGCCTCTCCAGTGGCACCTCCAGCACCCCACACAGAAGGACTTTAATAATAACGTGCACAATTATCACTAGAGTGTACTGTGATTAACTAGCAATTGTAAAGTATTAGGTAAATATCAAACACCTATAAAAGAGTGGAATAACTGAAATCCAGTCTCTGAGATTTAAGGAAAAAGAAGTGGCACTTAATTTTTTTTTATATATTAATGTTTTTCCTCTTAGTTTATAATTTTAGAAGACTTTAAAAATGCCAGATCCATGATCGATCCCAAGATTTTCAAGTGTGGGGAACCCTTTGTAACAGAAAATATTTTATAGGCCTTTATGTGATTAAATTTATAACAATTTTTTTCTTAAGTTTTTAATTTTAAGTATAGTTAACATACAGTGTCATCAGTTTCAGGTGTACAATATAGTGATTCAACTATTCTATACATGACTCAGTGCTCATCATGGTGAGTGTGCTCTTTAATCCCCATCACCTACTTCATCCAGCCTCCCACCCACCACCCTTCTGGTAACCATCTGTTTGCTCTTTACAGCTAAGAGTCTGTTTCTTGGTTTGTCTCTCTCTGTCTTTTCCTTTATTTTGTTTCTTAAATTCCACATATGAATGAAATCTTATGGTATTCATCTTTCTCTGACTTCTTTTGCTTAGCATAATACTCTCTAGCTCCTTCCATGTTGTTGCAAATGGCAAAATTTCATTCTTATGGCCGAGTGTTTCATTGGATGTATGTGTATGTGTGTTTGTGTCAGTGTATATATGTGTGTGTATATATATATTTATCACTTCTTTATCCATTCATCTGTTGATGGACACTTGGGCTCCTTCCATAGTTTGGCTATTGTAAATAATGTTGCTATAAACATAGGGGTGCATGTATCCCTTTGAATTCACGTTTTTGTATTTTCTGGGTAAATACCCAATAATGTGATTGCTGGATCATTGAGTAATCCTTTTTTTTTTTCCTGAACGAGAGAGAGAGAGAGAGAGAGAGAAAGAGAGATCACGAGCTGGGGGAGGGGTATAGGGAGAAGCAGACTCCCCGCTGAGCAGGGAGCCTGATGTGGGACTCCATCCCAGTACCCTGGGATCACAACCTAAGCTGAAGGCAGACACTTAACCAACTGAGCCACCCACGTGCCTGAGTAGTTCTATTTTTAATTTTTTGGTGAACCTCCAATCTGTTTTCCACAGTGGCTGCACCAGTTTGGATTTTCACCAACAGTGCAAGAGGGTTCTTTTCTCCATACCCTTGCCAACATCTGTTTTCTTGTGTTTTTGATACTAGTCATTTTCACAGGTGTGAGGTGGTATCTCGTGGTTTTGATTTGCATTTCTCTGATGATGAGTGATGTCAAATATCTTTTCATGTGTCTGTTGGCCAACAGACAATGTCTGTTCATGTCTTCTGCCCATTTCTAAATTGCATTATTTGTTTTTTTTATGTTAAGATGTAGAAGTTCTTTATATATTTTAGATACTAACCCTTTATCAGATATGTCATTTGCAAATATCTTTTCCCATTCTGTAGATTACCTTTTAGTTTTGTTGATTAGTTCCTTTGCTATGGAGAAGCTTTTTATTTTGGTGTAATCCCAACAGTTTATTTTTGCTTTTATTTCCCTTGCCTCAGGAGACAGAGCAAGAAAAAATGTTGCATGGCTGATGTCACAGAAATTACTGCCTGTGCTCTCTTCCAGGATTTTTATGGTTCCATATCTCGCCTGTGATCCTTAATCCATTTTGAGTTTATTTTTTTGTGTTGTAAGAAAATGGTCCAGTTTCATTTTTTTGCATGTAGCTGTCCAGTTTTCCTAGGACCATTTGTTGAAGAGACTTTTTTCCATTGTATATTATTTCCTCAACTTTGTTGAATATTAATTGGTGATATAATTGTAGGTTTATTTCTGGGTTTTCTATTCTGTTCTATTACTCTATGTGTCAATATTTATGCCAGTACCATACTGTTTTGATTACAACAGCTTTGCAATATAACTTGAAGTCTGGAATTTAATACCTACAGTTTTTTTTTTTTCTTTTTCAAAACTGCCTAGGCTATTTAGGGTCTTTTGTGGTTCCATACAAATTTTAAGATTGTTCTAGCTCTGTGAAAATGTTATTGGTACTTTGGTAGGGATTGCATTAAATGTGTAGATTGCTTTGGGTAGTACGGACATTTTAACAGTATTTTTTCTTTCAATCTGTAGCATGGAATATCTTTCCATTTCTTTGTATCATCATCAATTTCTTTCATCAGTGTTTTATAGTTTTCAGAGTATAGTTCTTTCACCTCTTTGGTTAAGTTTTTCCTAGATATTTTATTGTTTTTGGTGCAATTGTAAGTTGAATTGTTTTCTTAATTTCACTTTCCCGTTTCATTATTGGTGTATAAGAATACAATGGATTTCTGTACATTGATTTTGTATCCTGTGACTTTACTGAATTCATTAATCAGTTCTAGTAGTTTTTTGGTGGACTCTTTGGGGTTTTCTACATACAGTATCATGTCATCTGCAAATAGTGAAAGTTTTACTTCTTCCTTAACAATTTAGATGACTTTTGTTTCTTTTTGTTGTCTGATTGCTTGGCTGGGACTTCCAGTACTATGTTGAATAACAGTGGTGAGAGTAAACATTCTTGTCTTGGTTCTGACTTCAGTGGAGAAGCTCTCAGTTTTTCACCATTGATGTTAGTGGTGAGTTTTTTGCGTAAGGCCTTTAATATGTCGAGGTATATTCCCTCTAAAACTATTTTGTTGAGAGTTTTTATCATGAAGGATGTTGTACTTTGTTAAATGCTTTTTCTGCATTTATTGAAATGATCATACAGTTTTTATCCTTTCTCTTATTGATGGGACTTATCACATTGTTTTTATAAATATCAAACCACCCTTGTATCCCAGGAATGAATCCCATTTGCTTGTGGTGAATGATTTTTTTCATGTATTGTTGGATTCAGTTTGCTAGTGTTTTGTTGAGGTTTTTGTATCTATGTTCATCAGAGATACTGGCCTATTGTTCTCTCTCTCTCTCAATCTCTGTCTCTCTCTTTTTTTGTAGTGTCTTTATCTGGTTTTGGTATCAGGATAATATTGGCCTCATAGAATGAATTTGGAAGTTTTCCTTTTCTATTTTTTTAGGATAGTTTTTTTTTTTTTTTTTTTTTTGAGAAGAATCGGTATTAACTCTTCTTTAAATGTTTGATAGACTTCACCTGTGAAGCCATCTGTTCTGGACTTTTGTTTATTGGGAGTTGTTGATAACTGATTCAGTTTCTTTACTGGCTACCAGTCTGTTTGAATTTTCTATTCCTTTATGTTTCAGTTTTGGAAGGTTATATGCTTCTAGGAATTTATCCATTTCTTCCAGGTTGTCCAATTGTTGGCATATAATTTTTCATAATATTCTCTTAAAATTGTTTTTCCATAGTGTTGGTTATTATTTCTCCTTTTTGTGATTTTGTTTGGGTTTTCTCTCTCTCTCTCTTTTTGATGAGACTAGCTAAAGGTTTATCAATTTTGTTGATCCTTTCAAAGGACCAGCTCTGGTTTCATTAATCTCTTCTATTGTTTTTTAGTTTCTATATAATTTCTTTTCTAATTTTTATTATTTCCTTCCTTCTGTTGGTTTGGGGTTTTGTTCTTCTTTTTCTAGCTCTTTTGGGTGTAAGATTAGGTTGTTTGAAATTTTTCTTGCTTCTTGAGGTAGGCCTGTCTTGCTTCAAACTTCCCTCTTAAAAATGCTTTTGCTGTATCCCAGAGATTTTGGACCACTGTGTTTTCACTTTCATTTGTTTTTCCATGTAATTTTTTATTTCTTTTTTGATTTCTCAGTTGCCCC
The DNA here is from genome assembly GCF_017311325.1 of Ursus maritimus. Lineage (NCBI taxonomy): Eukaryota > Metazoa > Chordata > Mammalia > Carnivora > Ursidae > Ursus > Ursus maritimus. The sequence goes on from NW_024423343.1 coordinate 43,799,766, forward strand.
ATTCATTGTGTATTAGCATGTTATTTATCCTCCATGTATGTGTGCTCTTTCCAGATTTTTTTTCTTATGGTCAATTTCTAGTTTTATAGCACTGTGGTTGGAAGAGATGCATGGTATGACTTCAAGCTTTTTAAATTTATTGAGACTTGTTTTGTGGGCTAATATGTGATCTGTTCTAGAGAAAATTCCACGTGTACTTGAAAAAAATATGTATTCTATTGTTTTAGGATGGAATGTTCTGAATATACCTGTTAAGTCCATCTGGTCCAGTGTGTCATTCAAAGCCACCATTTCCTTGTTTAAACGTTTGGATTGTCCATTGATGTAAGCGAGGTGTTAAAGTCCTCTACTATTATTGTTTTTCTATTGATTATTCTTTTGTGTTTGTTATTAACTGTTTTATGTATTTGGGTGCTCCCATATTGGGTGTATAAATATTTACAATTGTTATGTCTTCTTGTTGTATTGTCCCCTTTATTACATAGGTCCTTCTGTGTCTCCTATTACAGTCTTTGTTTTAAAGTCTATTTTGTCCGATATAAGTATTGCTACCCTGGCTTTCTTTTGACATGCATTTGCATGATTATGTTTCTCCATCCCCTTACTTTCAAGCTTCAGTGACTTTAGATCTAAAATGAGTCTCTTGTAGGCAGCATATAGACAGGTCTTAGTTTTTTATCCACTCTGTCATCCTATATTTTTTGATTGGACCATATTCATTCAAAGTAATTATTGATAGATATGTATTTATTGCCATTTTATTACTTGTTTTGTGGTTGTTTTTGCAGTTTTTCTCTGATCCTTTCTTGCTCTCTTTCATGGTTTGTAGCATTCCTAAATAGTATCCTTAGATTTCTTTCTCTTTATTGTTTGCATATCTATTATTGGTTTTTTATTTGTGGCTGCCATTAGGTTTGTATATAACATCTTCTGCATATAGCAGTGTATATTAAGTGTATTGTTGCTTAAGTTTGAATCCAGTCTTTACTCCTCTTCACCCCCCACCCCCCGCCGCCGCAACACATTCTTTAGGTCTATGGCATTGTCATAATTTACTTCTTTTCATTTTATGACCCCCTTGACTAATTTTTACAGATATCCTTTTACTACTTTTGTGTTTTTTACTTTTCATACTCCCACTAGTGGTCTTTCCACTCAGAGTTCACTTTAGTATTTTTATAGGGCTGGTTTAGTGGTCATGAACTGCTTTAACTTTTGTTTGTCTGAGAAACTCTTTATCTTTCCTTCTATTCTGAATCATAGCTTTACTGGATAGAGTACTCTTGGCTGCAGATTTTTCCCTTTCAGCATTTTGAATGTATCCTGACAATCTTGGCCTGCAAAATTTCTGTTGACAAATCCACTGCTATCTTTGTGGGATTTCCCCATAAGTAGGTAATTGGCTTCTCTTCTCTTGCTGCTTTTCTTTCTTTCTTTTTTTAATCACTACTTTTTTGCCATTTTAATTACTATGTGTCTTGGTGTGGACCTCCTTGAGTTGATTTGGGAGGGGCCAGTCTCTGTGCCTCCTGGATCTGGATTTCTGTTTTCTTCCCCAGATTAGGGAAGTTTTCAGCTGTTTCTTATTTATTTATTTTTTAAGATTTTATTTATTTATTTGACAGAGAGAGAGCCAGCGAGAGAGGGAACACAAGCAGGGGGAGTGGGAGAGGAAGAAGCAGGCTCCCAGAGGAGGAGCCTGATGCGGGGCTCGATCCCAGAACCCTGGGATCACGCCCTGAGCTGAAGGCAGACGCTTAACGACTGAGCCACCCAGGCGCCCCTCAGCTGTTTCTTAAATAAATTTTTTGCCCCTCTTTCTCTGTCTTCTTCTGGGATCCCTATAAAATGAATGTTATTTTGCTTGATGGAGTCGCTGAGTTCCCTAAGACTATTCCTAATTTGCATGATTTTTTTCCTCACACTTTTTTCAGCTTGGTTACTTTCCATTACTCTGTCTTTCAGGTTATTAATTCGTTCCCCACTTCATCTACCCTGCTATTTATACCATATTTTAAATTTCATTTATTGTGTTCTTCATCTCTGAATTTTTTTTTTTTTAATCTCCTTGTTAGGGTTTCACTGATGTCTTCCACTTTTTTCTCAGGTCCAGTAAATATCTTTATGATCATTACTTTAAATTCTCTATTAAGCATATTACTTATATCTGTTTTGCTTATCTCTTGCTGTGGTTTGGTCCTGTTCTTTTATTTGGGACATACTTCTCTAGAGGTCTCCTCATTTCATCTAACTCTGTGTGTCTGTTTCTGTGTGTTAGGAAAGTGAGCTACATCTCTAGCTCTTGAAGATAATGGCTTATGAAGAAGAGGTCCTGTAGTGCCCTGCAGTTTAGTGTCCCTGTTCCCCAGGGTCTGGGGCTTCAGGGAGTATCTCTTATGTGTGTTGCATGTGCTCTGCTATTGAGTCCTAGCCTCTTTTTCCTTGAGTCCAATTGTCTGCAGAGGCTCTCTTTGCCTGTTGTGGCAAAGTTTGATCCCCAGCAGGGCTGTCGCATGTTTTAACAAGTGTATGTTGTTTTGCTTGTGAAATAAGACCTGCCATCATTGGAACTGAGGTCTCATAAAACGCACAAGTCTGAAAGGAGATGTTGGTGGGGTTTATGCTGGTCTTCTGGGGAAGGGGGTACATAGCACTGGGACTGAGGCAAGCATGACTGGGAAAGGTGGATCCTCCCAAGCATGGGGCCACACTTACTGTAAGCCAGTTAAACAACAAGTGTTGTTGCAGTGCTGGTCCCCACAAGTGGCCCTGGGTTTATGCTGTGGGGCAGGGGATGGAAATGGCCCCTGCCAGCTCCTTTGTGGAGGGGTCTCCCTGTGATCCTTGCCTCTCCAGGCTGCACTCTGAGATGAGTAAATCACTCTCCATCAAGTCTGCCCCCAAGCATTTTTCAAATTGCTGGTTCTGAACTGTATCTGGAAGGGTTGTTTGTTATGCTGTCTCTTTAACGGAAGGGACTCTGCTTCCTAATGCCCTCCAGGTTTTCCCAGAGCCTCCCACTGATTTTTATAATTCCAGGCTTTAAGTCCTGCTGGTTTTAAGAACTAACAAAATTCAGCTACTCTCACTTTCAAAGGCTAATGTTATGGGGATTCACCTTCCCTGTGCAGGCTCCCTGTAATGAGTATTTTTTTAATGAGAAAATACACAGAAAAAGCTACACTGATGCATTGATATACTGAAGTAAACCTGTATTTTATTAGTCCTGGGCTGCGTGTGGTGTTGTGGTGAGAAGATGAGCTCTAGAGCTAGATTGCCCATGTTCTAATCCTGTTTCCTCATTTCCTAGTGTGTAACAAAGGTAACCTCTACATATCTCAGCTTCCTAATGTTCAAAATGACAAGTGATAGTGCTTATTTCATAAAGTTGATGATGGTTCATTGATATCTGACATGAAAAGCCTTTAGAAGAGTACGTGGCACATAGCTTATTCATTTGAAAAATAACACATGTATTTATATTGGACTCATTTTTTAGTTAACACGTAATGTCCACTGGACTGTAAAGCTTGGAGACTAAGAATAAAGTCCTAGAGGGCAGGGGCTGTGTCTATATCATTGATCTGCGTCTTCAACACTAAGCATGGTGCCTGGCAAGTAGTGGATGCCTAAGTGAATGAAATTAGACAGATTTGGGTTCCAATCATAGCTTTGCATTTATAAGCAGCTGCCTAAGTTACCTGACCTCTCAGCTATAAAGTGAGGGTAACTTCATAGGTTTGTTGTGAGGATAAGGTATGCATGTAAAGTACTTTAGTACCTGTCACATACTACCTCAGAGATGTTTGCTATTAGCAGGAATTCAAATGCTGATAGACTAGGGAATTGAGAGTTTGAGATGTTAAACTGTCTATGTCAGCCTATTCAACTGTCTGTCAAAGCTATAGGGAAGCCCTGCCCAGGAAAGCAGTCTGTATTATATTGATTTCCTGACTTCCTCTTCTTCCTCCTGCTAACTAAACCTCCCCCAAAATAAGTTTCTAAGTCTTTTGATTGCTGTAGTGTGGAAGGCACAGTTGGATGGCTACCCAACAGTTATTCCTTTCTTTCTTGCTCTCAGGGCCCCAGTTTGTTTGGAATGAGGGAATAGATTAGATTTTTGTTCCCAATCCTTCCTTACTTCTGTAATAGAATTATACATGTACACCTTTTGGTATGTGACTTTGTAGCACTTTCCACTGGAGTTGGCAGAGTATATATCCTTGCCTAGTTTATCTTGGAATTGGCCAGGCAATTTGCTTGGCAAATGGAGTGTTACTGTACATGACATGAGACTCTAATGTGTTTGTGTGATTTTATCTGGCTTCTTGTGCACCTAACATTTGCCATGAGACTATGCCAGGGGTGTCAGTAGTGCCAGAATAAGAATATGCATTGGGCAGACATGAAAACACACACAGTCCTGCATCCAAGCCCAGTGGATCCCAGCCAAAACCAGGAGAATCACAGCATGCCTGTAAATGAGGAACAAATGCTTGTTCTTGTAAACCACTAGGATTTTGGAGGTTGCTTATTATGAAACATTAACACGGTGAAAGCTGGCTAATATAGACACTATTCTGCCCACCTTCAGAAGATGAATCATATTTAATATAAGCTAATCCTGCTGTTCTTTTCCATACAAGAGAATTTTCCAAATTCACTTGGAGCTAAAGGTGGCCAAATGACCCAACTTGGCCAGTGAAATATATGATGATATCTACTGGGGACTTCTGGGAAAACTTTTGCCTTCATGGTAAAAGGCATTGTAGGGGCTAAAAGTGGTCTTTCCCTCTTCTTTCTTGTTTGAAATTTCAGTGGGCATTTTGAGACCATAATTTGAAAACACGAAGATGAAAAGCTAACAGCTATGGATGATGGAACAAACATAGAAAGTCTAGGCTCCTGATGACATGGCTTAGTGGTTGACCAACATCAACAACCACCTATCTTAACAATTATTTAGTCAGATTTTTTGCTTCTTGCTTTCTAAGCCATTCCTAACCTACTATAGCTGAAATATGTCAGTTTCATCAACTTAGTCACTATTTCTCTGAGGTGAGTGATGAAAAAGAAAAGGGAGCTGTGTAATCACAAGTCTCCTCACACAAACCTTAGGAAACCTTGTTAGGTTATTAGAGCCTGATGTGTGTGTGTGTGTGTGTGTGTGTGTGTGTGTGTGGTCTTTGTTTTTCCTGTTGCCTTTTTGTCAAATGTTTGTAATAATAATGAACAGTTGGCTTATGGTTACTTTTAACCAAAAACATGGTGGGCACTGATTTGGATACAGAAAAGTACATCCTGGCCAACACTGAAGACCACTATGTCAAATGGTGATTTCTGGAAAGGAAGCTGTGTCAACTGTAAAGTCACAGTAAGAGCATCTCTTAGAGGGTTGCCAGGGAGTGAGTTGCCAAAGGTATTCAAGAAATGTGCGATATGTGCAATACCATCATCTTCTATTTGCACTGGGTGTATCCTCAGGGTAAATTTGGAGTATGTGTGGATTGCTACCAAATGAAGAGCAAAAATTGCCAATGGGGTGCTCTCTACAAGACTTTTCCTTGGCTAGGATGAGTGAAGAGTCAGGTACATGAACTAAGAAACTTGATGTCTACACAGATTATTCTTGGAAAATTTCTCTATAATGTTGGAGACTGTTCATTTTGTAAGAGCAAAATGTGGGATAAAGGCAAATTGTCCTTGTTAAAACAGGTAATTCAAGCTCTTCTCAAAGCCAGCCTCAGAGACATAAAGCAGACTCCTTTACTTTGAGAAAAACCTGTTTTTGATGCTGCGCTCCTGTAAAATCCCTCAGTGGGAGCCAGCAGCTTTGGGTGAGAGTGCAGCCTCCAAGCCAGCCAACAGCATAAAGTTGACCTGTCCAACCAGCACGTTTCCTTTAAACTGGCCAGCAGACTTTACCAGAGAGAATGTCAACAGGAAAACAAAGACAAAATGAGCACAAGAATACCCAAAAAATCCTTGATATCTTTGCTTCTTTGGTAGAAAATAACCCTTGCTCTGATTTATGTAAGAACCTCAAGAAATGATGACAACACAACATTCTGATACTCCTCACTATTGGCTATGTGGTAATTCCTTACTGTGCTTGCAAGAGCCCAACAATAAGAGGACCTGGAATGTGTTCAAGGAGTACTGGACACAAGGGTAGCCAGTAATGGTGTCTGGATGCATTATAAATTGAACACTGAATTTTAAAAACCTGGATCCTTCATCAGAGTTTGGTGACAGTAAGTTGATCTATTAATTGTAGGACTATCTTAGTCTATTTGGGCTGCTGTAACAAAATACCATACATTGGATAGCTTAAAAAGCAAGCATTTATTTCTCACAGTTCTGGAGACTGAGAAGTCCAAGATCAAGATGCTGAAAGATTTGGTGTGTGGTGAGGGCCACTTCTTGGTTCATAGACAACTGTATTCTTGCTGTGTCCTCACAGGACAGAGACAAGGGTACTTTCTGGGGTATCTTTTATAAGGCCACTAATGAATTAATAAGGGCAGAACTTAATCAACTCCGAAAGACCCCACCTCAAAATATCATCACATAGGGAGATTAGATTCAAAAAATGAATTTTGGAGGGACATATTCAGTCTACAGCAAGGACAAATGAAATGATCACTGAAGTCACAATAGGATACTTTAGAAATGGATCTGAAGGAGTTCCACATTTCTTGAAAAATGAAAAGGAATTAGCAATGATGAAACTTAAGGACTGCCTACAGAAAGAAATTTTAGAGATATGCTTTCCAGGTTTGATGATCTGATGGCCAACATTCCATTGCTTGAATACATATGGTTAGATGGTGAACTGTATTTTGTCTCTAGGCTACCAAAATACTTTGGCCAGATTGAGATCCCAAGATGTGTAATACTTGTAGACTATTTACTCTGGAAGATCAAAAATGTGGAGTAACATCTTTGCTGAGACCTATCTGGTGCAGCTGATGTCATGGTCTATGTGGGAATTTCAAAAGGACAGTGTGACTGAGAAGTCCTTAAAACTGTCCAAAATGGAAATTTTCATGAACTCACAATAAAGCAATTTATTGAAGGAAAAGAGAAGGCTAGAGCATTCTGGGGTGTGTGTGTGTGTGTGTGTGTGTGTGTGTGTGTATAAATATAAATCAGATATGTGTATTTGAGAAGACACAGAGAAGATACGAATGTTTCTTCAAAAGTTATCAAAAAGCAAGCTCAGGAAAACCCAGCAACCATAAACTTACCAGATCTGGTGTTTAGACCCATCACTATGAAAGCATCTTCATCAAAAATGTAAAGTTGAAGGCTGGGCAATTGAAAGTTGCTGGAGGGGCACCTGGGTCGCTCAGTCAGTTAAGCATCTGTTTTTGGCTCAGGTCATGATCCCGGGGACCTGGGATTGAGCCCTGCATCGGGCTCCCTGCTCAGCAGGGAGCCTGCTTCTCCTTCTCCCTCAACTGTTCCCCCTGCTTGAGCTCTCTTTTGCTCTCTCTTAAATAAATAAATAAAATCTTAAAAAAAATTTACCACAGAGATGTGGTAAATATTCCTGTAGGAATACCATATTAGGTTCAGAACTTATTTGATCATATGGCTGATGATTTTCTTTCTTCGGAGCATGTAAAACAATGTTCTTGGCTTACTCAGGAATTCGGTCATCTGTCACAGACATACCAACCATGAAGATAAATTACAGGCGAAGAATGTTATCTGCCATGCAGCAGAAGATGCCGTAGCTGTACTAAAAGCCAGCAAATCCGGTTTCAGCAAACCCTAAAGGTCCCAGAGATGCTGTAACCGTGCACAATGGAAGTGATTTATTGGTAGCTGTTAAAACTCTTTAGGCAGGATTCCTGTGGATTTTAAGAATCAAGCTACCTCATTTTTAAAAAGTCATACCTGACTTTCGAGGGTACTGTAATAATATGCACTTGCAGTGTTTACAGACACTAAATGTGTATGCATCATAAATATTTACAGAGCATGCACCCTTAAACTGTGACTTCTCACCCAGTGCAGAGCTTTTGCCAACCTGCAAAAACAAAACCTCTCACCAGCTTTGGAGCAATTCCTGCAGTTATTCTATAGCTACTTATTTTGATAGTTTAGACAAAATGCATTTATAACTATTAGGAATCACTTTGCAGTTTATTTAGGTTGAATTTTGTTTCATGTTTGTCTAAGTACTCCTTCCTCTGCCCTTCAAGATTTAGAAGAGCAATGGAGGAAATCAACAGCTAATGATGGAGTTTTTATTATATTGCATAGGATTGACATTATATAGTAGAAATCAACTACTGTAAAATTCTGGGGGTTAATCTTTTTTAAATTAAGTTTTTTACTTAAATGAAGCTTTGCTGATTTTAAGTATTAAGCATTTTGCACTATTATAATTTTTTAACAAGCTTGCAAAATACCTTTGCTAAAATAAAAGTAATGTAACATCAAACCATGTAAGGCAAAAACTAATAGATTTGAAAGAGAAATAGATGAATTCATTATCGTGATTTGATACTTCAACACCCCATCTGTCAGAATGGACAGAGCCAGCAGGCAAAAATTAGTAAGGACATAGTTGAATTCAACGACATCATCAATCGACGGGATACAATCATCATCTATAGGCCACTTTATTCAACAATAGCAAAATACATATTCTTTTTAAGCTTACATGGAACATTCACCAAGGTAGACTATATTCTGGACATAAAACACCTTAACAAATTTAAAAGAATAGAAATTAAGCAATATATTCTCTTAGGCCACAATGGAGTTAACTAGAAACCAGTAACAGAAAGATAATAGGAAAATGCTCAAACATGTGGAAATTAAACAACACACTTTTATTTTTTTGTTTTTTTAAAGATTTTATTTTTGTGAGAAAGGGAGCCTGATTCTGGACTCCATTCCAGGACCCTGGGATCATGACCTGAGCCAAAGAAAGATGCTTAACTGACTAAGCCACCCAGGTGCCCTAAACAACACACTTTTAAATAACACATTGGTCAAAGAAGGTATCTTAAGAGAAATTTAAAAAATGCCTTCAGGGAGCCTGGGTTGCTCTACATTGGGCTCCCTACTCAGTGAGGAGCCTGCTTCTCCCTCTACTGCTCCCCCTGCTTGTGTTCTCTCTCTCTGTCAAATAAATAATATCTTAAAAAAAAACAACAACCTTAAACTACAAGAAAATGAAAACAACTTATCAAAATATATGGGATGCAATGAAAGCAAAACTTAGAGGGGAATTTATAGCATTGAATACATATTAGAAAAGAAATTTCTACAATCAATAATCTAAATATCCTCCTTAGGAAACTAGAAAAAAGAGCAAATTAAATCCAAAGTAAGCAGAAGAAAAGAAATAGTAAGAATGAGAGCAGGAATCAATGAAATGGAAAGCAGGCAATCAATAGAGAAAATTAATGAAACCAAAAGCTGTTTCTTTGAAATAATGAATGAAATTAATAAGCCTCCAGTCAGGCTAATAAAAAACAGGACACAGATTATTAATATCAAAAATGAAAGAAAGGACATAATTATAGATTCCATGGACATTAGAAGGATAATCAAGGAATAGTATGGACAACTCTATGGTCCACGGATGTGATAACTTAGATTAAATGGATCAATTCCTTGAAAGACACCATCTGCTAAAATTCACACAAAAAGAAATAGGGGAAACAAATAGACCTATATCTATTAAAGAAATTGAATCAATAATTAATAGACTTCCAAAACAGAAAGTATCAGGTACATTGGTGAATTCTATCAAACATTTAAGAAGAAATTATACCAATTCTCTACAGTTTTTTTTTCCCCCAGAGGAGAGGAGCAGAGGCATACTTCCTAACTCATTCTAAGGCCAGCATTAACCTACTACCAAAATACACCGCAAGAAAATAAAACCACAGATGAATGGATATCTCTTATGAACATAGATATAAAAATCAACAAAATATTAGCAAATCAAATCCAGTGATGTATAAGAAGAATTATATACCACCACCAAGTGGATTTATCTCAGGTATTCAAGGCTGGTGCAACATCTGAAAATCAATTAATGTAATCCATCACATCAGTAAGCTAAAAGAGAACAATCTAATGATTGTATTAATAGATGCAGAAAAAGTATTTGACAAAATCTAACACTAATTCATTAAAAAAAATTATAAAAACTCATTATAAAAACAATATAGGGACATCTTCCCCAACTTGATAAAGAATAGCAACAACAAAAAAACAAAAACAACCCCCCCCAACTAACATCATACTTAATAGTGAGAAACTTGAAACTTTCCCACTAAGATCAGGTGCAAGGCAAGGATGTCTCCTTTAACCACTCCTTTTCAACACTGCACTGGAAGTTCTAACAACTGCAACAAGACAAGAAAAGGATATAAAAGATGTACAATGAGGAAGGAAGATATAAAACTGTCTTTGTTCAAAAATGACATGATTGTCTATGTAGAAGATCTGAAAGAATCAACAAAAAACACCTGAAACTAGTAAGTAATTACAGCAAGGTTGGAAGACCCAAGGTTAATATACAAAAGTCAATCATTTTCCTATACACCACCAATGAACAAATAGAATTTGAAATTAAATTTAGTATATACCATTTCATATTCAAAAAATGAAATACTTAGGTATAAATGTGACAAAATATGCACAAGACTTATATGAAGAAAACTACAAAATTCGATGAACAAAATCAAAGAACTAAATAGTCTATGTTCATGGATAGGAAGACTCAATATTGCTGTGGTGTCCATTCTTCTCAATTTGCTCTGTAGATTCAATGCCATCCCAATGAAAATACCAGCTAGTTATTTTGTAATTATCAACACACTTATTCTAAAATGTATATGAGGAGGCAAAGACCCAGAATAGCCTACACAATATTGAAGGAGAACAAAGCTGAAGGATTGACAGTACCCAACTTCTAGACTTACTATTAAAGCTACATTAATTAAGACTATGTGGTATTGATTAAAGAACAGACAAATAGAACAGTGGAACAGAATAGAGAGCCAAGAAATAGATAAATAATGTCAACTGATCCTTGACAAAGGAGATAGTCTTTTCAATAAGTGGTGCTGGAACAACTGAATTTCCATAAGCAAAAAAATTATATAATAATAATACTAAAGAATCTAGACACAGACCTTATGCCCTTCACAAAATGAACTCAAAATGGATCACAGACTTAAGTGTAAAATGCAAAACTATGAAATTCCTGGAAAATCACATAGAAGAAAACCTAGATGACCTTGGGTATAGCAATGACTATTTAGATACAATATTGAAGGCACAATCTATGAAAAAAGAATTGATAAATTGGATTTATTAAAATTAAAAACTCATGCTCTGGGAAAGACCATGTCAAGAGAATGAGAAAGCAACAGGTTAGGAGAAAAATATTTGCAAAAGACACTTCTGATAAAGGATTGTTATCCAAAATATAAAAGAACTCTTAAAAATCAAACATAAGAGAACCTGATAAAAAAAAGCCAAAGACTTAGACACCCCATCAAAGAAGATATTCACATTACAGATAAGCACATGAAAAGATGTTTCACATCATAAGTCATCAGAGAAATTCAAATTAAAACTATGAGAGACCACTGTACTCCTATTAGAGTGGTCGAAATCTGGGATACTGATAGCACCAAATGTGGGTGAAGATGTGGAATGATGGGAACTCTCATTCATGAGTAGTGGAAATGCAAAATTGTACAGCCATTTTGGAAGTCAGTTTGGCGGTTTCTTACAAAACTAAACATACTCTTACCATATGATCCAGCAATAGTACTCCTTGGTATTTACCCAAAGGAGGTGAAAACTTATGTCTGTCCAAAAACCTGCACACGAATGTTTATAACAACTTTCTTCATTAATTGCCAAACTTGGAGGCAACCAAGATATCTTCAGTAGGTGAACAGATAAATTATGGTACTCCTAGATAATGGCATAATATTCAGCACTAAAAAGAAATGAACTATCAAGCCATGAAAAGGCATGGAGAAACCTTAGATACATATTACTAAGTGAAAGACAATCTGAAAAGGCTACATACTGTATGATTCTAACTGTAAGATATTCTGGAAAAGGCAAAACTATGGAGACAGTAAAAAGATCAGTGGTTATTTGGTGCTGGGGGGGTATAAAAATGTCATCTTAGATAGTCACATATTCAATTAGCCCACTTGCTGCTGCCATTTCCCAGTATTCAGTTTATGCCATATGGCAACAAGTGGGGCCTCAGTGCATCCTTACACAATTTTTTCAACTGGTCTGGTTTAAGAATTTGTAATATCTTCATGTTATAAGAAGTCGAATGAAAGACACAGCAACTATTACAATAGTTAACATTACATTGGCAGTATTGTGTGCTTACGTATTACATAGAACTTATTTAGTGAAAAGGAGTCTGGTTTTGTAATCAAATATCTGAATTAGAATTTGGGTTGTATCATTTATTCATCATATGACTTTGAATAAGTCATTTAACTTCTTCTAGGCTGTAACAACCATTCTTCTGACTATACTTACAGAGACCAATGAGGTATTTAATGAGCATTGTATTTGGTAAACTGCGGAGGAGTCTGGATAGATAAATTTGTATTAATAGGACATATGCTCAGAACAAATGTGTGCAGTGACAGAGTGAGGCAGCAACTTGTGTGTGGTTGTTCTGGGGCAGGAAATCTGGTTAGAGTCTTCTCTTACTATTTCACATGAAATATATGTCTATATGTGATGATGATGGGCTGGATCTGAAACTGTAAGCTGTAGTTTCAGATCCCACTGGCCTATAACAAATTGACCATATGTAGCACTATTGCACCTTAAGGACAGGGACTGCATCTTACCTTTTCACAAAGTATAAACTTTAAAACCTTGTTGAGTGAAATGAATTTGGGGGCACCAGAAATTTTCATCACTCCTTGTATGATTGTGGGCCTTTTCAGGGAAATAATACTTCCCTGGGTTTCTTGTGCTCCAGTAGAAAGCCCTAGCTTCCCAACACTCTTCACATACCATAAGAATTAGATCTGTATCTACTTGTCTGGTTAATTGCTCTGATCTTAAATGATAATAAAATTTCTTTTATATTCCTGAGAGAGCCAAATGATTATAAAACAGACTAGGTCCCTAGGTTAAGCCACAGTCAACCAATGGCAGTGCTATCTCCATGTGAACATATGGTATGAAGCCCAGACCTTGGTACCACCTCTAGGTCATAAAATCAAAGACATATGGGGCTATACCGCCCTGGGAGGTATTTTACTCACATAAGGAACAGGGGCCCAGACTCATTATATTTCTAAGAAGACTATTTCAGGAGGGCAGGGGACATCTGCCTTCTTCACCTTTCATCATCACTGACCTATAGAGTGTCCAGATATTTATGTAGGACATTTGACCTCACTCTTATTTTGATACCCTTGGGGGGTAGAGGGGGAAAGGCTAGTATACTCATTATTCACTTTCATTGTAAAGTAACTAACATGAACTCTGATCCACAATACCTTATGTGCATATTCAGGATAAAATAATAGAGATAAATATTTAAAACTCAATGGTTTTGGCATAATTATAAAATACTGAATTTCTAGCCAAGAGGACTGATGACCAAGATGTGGTCTGAACTGTAAATGCTTCACTCAGCCCCTCTTTTTTTAAAATCCACACTTGGTGTAGGAAAAAAACAAAATAAAACAATGTTAAGTATGGGGCAGGGCACAGGCAGAGCATGTAGTGAGGCAGAAGTGAAAGGGTAGGAGATTATAGGGCAGCTGGGACCCGGGAAGGGCCAGAAGTCTCCACTCCCAGAGGGCACATAGTAACAAGTTAAAGAGGACAGAGGAGCCAGGGGTCACAGACTTGAAGGTTAGGATTCTTTGGTAACTTATCAGCTGCTCTTCCAGGAGTTATACGTCTGGGTGGGGGTAGAGGTGCTCCAGAAGCCTGAAGGAAATGTGGGTGGGTGTCCCTTCAGGTCTAGGAAGGCTCTTCCCCAGCAGCAACAGGTCCTTTAGAGAACCATCTTGTCAGGAAGAGACAGGCAACATCAGAAGGATGCCCAGGATTTGCAGCTGAGTCTATGGCAAGGGTTGAGAAGAGAGATGAAGGAGATCAAAGGACTTCGAGAGGGTGGGGATGGGACGGAGGTAGCGATTAATTGACCACAGCACAGCCAGGAGGGAGAGGCAGAGCACCGACCCCCCTCGTGGGAGGGAGGATGCTCCAGAGGGGGTGCTGCTTTACTGGCTGTGGAGACTGCAGTGGATAAAGGAGTCCATTTGGCTCTAGGAGCTCCAAATGTATCTCAAACCTCCATTCTGCTACTTACTAGCACTGTGACCCTGGGCAAGTCACCTAACCTTCCCGGGCCTCAGTTCTACCTGCAAAATAGGGAAAACAAGACTGCATTTTAATGTGTAACTGCATCCTAAGGTGAGTATTGGCACATGGTGAACCCTTAAATAAAGGATAGGTATTATTCTCATTATTATACCTGTGGCACCCTTATGAAGGTAGGAATTATCTCTGCAATGAGTTGTTTCATGTCTGACTCTCCCTCTACCCCCCAGCCCCAAACATGCAAATACATCCGGACTTAAGCACCCAGACAGTAGGACCAGGGCCAGTGTCATTGTAGCATGGGCACAGGTAGTTGTCAAATCCCTCTTCTTTCTTTCAATTGTATAAGGAATTCTGCACACTGTAGTAGGCTTCCCTAGTCTATTAACATATTGAATAATGAATTATTGCTATGAAAATATCACCATCTTTTTAAAAAAGTATCTCTGCTTTACTCAAGTGGAAATTGTCCTTCAAGAATGGGCAAGATAGGGGGTCCTGGGTGGCTCAGTCAGTTAAGCGTCTCCCTTTGGCTCAGGTCATGATCCCGGGTTCTTGCAATTGAGCCCCACGTCGGGCTCCCTTCTCAGTGGGGAGTCTGCTTCTCCCTCTCCACCCTGTTCATGCTTTCCCTCACTATCTCTGTCTCTCTCTCAAATAAATAAATAAAATCTTAAAAAAAAAAAAAAGCGTAGGGGCGCCTGGGTAGCGCAGTCATTAATTAAGCGTCTGCCTTCGGCTCAGGGCGTGATCCCAGCGTTATGGGATCGAGCCCCACATCAGGCTCCTCCGCTGGGAGCCTGCTTCTTCCTCTCCCTCTCCCCTGCTGTGTTCCCTCTCTCGCTGGCTGTCTCTCTGTCACATATATAAATAAAATCTTAAAAAAAAAAAAAAGTGCAAAATTGGCCCAGGGTCGTAGCTAGAGAGGCATGGACTCCAGCCAAGGGCATCTTTCTCCAGAGTCTATTCTCCCAAACATTACATGACATGGCTATAGAAATAGATTTAAAGTAACATTTTTTCCTCACTACAATAATTCTATTTAGAACAGATACATGCTTCATGCATGAATCATACAAGGAGCTCTAATCTTAGTCAAAATCAAAATCTCTCTATTATGAGTAAACACCTTTTAAAATTATTATTACCATCTTGATTGCAAAAGATATTACGTAGTACTCTTGCAGTGAAGAGCTATCAGAGCTGGAAGTCACTTCAGAGATGATGGTCTCCTTCTACTTTACTGATGAGGAAATGGATGCCATGGAAGTTTAAGTGATTTTTCCAAGCACTTTAGCAGAGCCACTGTAACTGAGTCAGGGATTGAGCTATCCTCTCTTTGCCTTCCGAGAGTGGCCTGGGAGTAGAGTCCATAACATCCTGAATCAGAAATATGGACCCATAGTGACTGGCATTCAGATTGCTCTTGCCAGAGATCTTCCAAAAGATGTAGAGATATTCAGGGTGACTTAATTTCCCATTAAAAAAAGACTTTGAAAGTACTAGGAGACAAAGGCAAACTATGGAATAGCAATTATCCTTGGCTCAAGATACTCCCAATTATTGGACATACCAATTAAAGGTATACGTTCTGGATAGTTTGGTCTCAATAGCCAGTCATACATCTCTCTGCTCTTTTATTTAAGGGACCTGAACATATTGGTATATTTTGTAGTGTTCAGAGTTTTCTTTAGGTTGTCTTGTATAGTCAATTGGATATTTTCTAACAAGGTTATGAATTGGGGGGATGAGAGGAGTGTTACACATTGGATACACCAGAGGGTAGAGTGGAATGAATTTGGGTACATTCAGTCAGCAAGAATTCCAAAAACCTGCCAAATTATGGGAGAGACAGGGTAGAAAGGCAGAACAGATTGTGTCACATAGAACAATTTGAGCAGGAGTGCTTAGTGTCCTGAATGAAGGAGACATGGGAATGGTAAAGATCTTAGAACTCGGAGGATGCAAATTGGTTCAAATGCAATAGAATAGGAGAGCAAGATAAATGCAAAGGAGGACAAAGGAGCAGAGAGTAAGGGGATAAGCAGAGTGGTGTTATCAGAGCTAAGGCTAGATAAATTGTTGAAGAGGAAATGGTAGCTGCGAATGTTGAGGGTAGTAATAGTTTAGGAGGAAAGAAGGAAGTCATCAGGAGGCATATCAGTGGGGAATCTGAGCAGTTCTGATGACAAACTAAAGATAGCTAGACAGGTTGCAAGCACCTGGAACTGCAGCAATAGAGATAACAGAAGTAGAATTTTTATATAAATTTTTGAATTTTTTTATATTTTTATTTTGAAAACTTCCCACCTATAGAAAATTTGCAAGAAGAGAACATTAAATATCCATATGCCCCTTACCTAGATTTACCAGTGGTTAACATTTTGCTAGATTTGCTCCTATCTCATATGCATCTTTATTTAATGAAACATTTATATTACCTGCGAATTTTAAATAGTTCGTGTCACACTTAACACTTAAATATTTCGTCATTTATTTTCCAAGAGCAAGGGTATGATGATGTAACTACAATTTACTTAGCACCTTCAGGAAATTTAACACTGATATAATTCTATATCTAAAATTTGTATATATGCAAATGTTCCCAGTGTCCCAAAAATGTCCCCCAAATTAATAGCCTTTTTCTCCCCTCCAATCCAGTATCTAACCAAGGATCACATACTGCATTTAGTTGTTACATCTCTTGCGGTCTCCTTTAATCTATATTAGTTCCCCAGTTTTATTTTCTTTCAAGACTGCCATTTTTGAGTCCAGATCAGCTGTTTTGCAGGATGTCCCTCAATTTGGTCTTGTCTGTTTTCTCATGGTTGAATTTCGGTTAAACATTTTTTGTAGTGGTACCATATAAATGGTACCATAGACAATAAGCTTTACAGTAAGTCACAGTGCACCAAAGTCCTACAATCCTGTTGCTGATTCTACTTGTCATCTTGAATATATTTTTTGTGAAGAACAGATGGGATGTGCTGAGAGCTGATCTAGACCTTCATGACATACATTGGATTCATCTCAAAATTCTACTTCTCTCTGTGCTACATGTAGCTCAGGAATCAGAGGGCTGGCTTCTGTTACTGATAATCAAATCTTTTTCATTCTAGAGTTTGTACTTTCTTTTGTCTTAAAGGAACTGATTTATAAAACAGATACAATATGTTTGGCAATATAAACAAGAATTAACCTCAAGATAGGTTTGAGTCTTGCTGTAATTCATCTTCAAGTGAATGTGAAATCCTTTCACTATTCAAGGCAACACATTTAGTCAGGGTGGCTAAATCTGCCAACTGGTTTGCTTAACATTTATGCAAAAATTTGTATTTTTGTGAAGAGCTTCATCATATGTGATTGTATTTAATGCTCAGGATGATCCTGTGAGGTTGTGAGATGATTGGGGCCTCAGAGAGGAGATCTGGTTGGTCCTAACGTCCAGTGAGACTCACATCTTTGCTTGTTGGGGCTGGTTTGCACCCACACCTACACTACCTTCCCCTCTGCCCAAGAAAGGTTTTTGTATCAGAATTGGCTACTGGAAAGATCAGGTTACCAGAGAAATCAGGTTAATTAGGATCTTTGAATCCACAATTTTTGAGGAAAAACGGCCAGTTCTGACATCTTCTTGCTCACTGAGTTTTCAAACTTTCTTCTGGAACTTACTTTGCTAGATCTAGGTTGACAAGTTGGATATGATACCTGTTAGGATATGTGAATATTTGCATGCCCTTATATTCAAGTCTGTGTCCAAAAAGATTAAGATTGCTTGCAGAAATACATGTGATTTAACAAAAAATAATAAGAAAAAAAGTAAACGCAATTGGGGTCAAAGAAAAAGAATGCCGGGGCGCCTGGGTGGCACAGCGGTTAAGCGTCTGCCTTCGGCTCAGGGCGTGATCCCGGCGTTCTGGGATCGAGCCCCACATCAGGCTCTTCCGCTATGAGCCTGCTTCTTCCTCTCCCACTCCCCCTGCTTGTGTTCCCTCTCTCGCTGGCTGTCTCTATCTCTGTCAAATAAATAAATAAAATCTTTAAAAAAAAAAAAAAAAAAAATGCCAACAATGAGATTCATACGCAACACAAAGTGTCAGCTGTGAGATTTTGTTTTAAAGGTTGAAGATACCTGAGTGGAAGCATGAAGCTATGCCAAGGGGAAAGGTGAAAGTGAAAATTAAAGATAGAAGAGTTGGGGGTGATGATTGCTGGAGCAAGGTCCCAAGCAGCCTGGAAAGAATGGGATCAAAACCAAGAGGGCAGGAATAAGAATTAGTCACTCATCAACTCAAAGGATGTGCTTGTGGATGACGCACAAGGATGAAGGAGCAATGGTTTTTGTCAGTGTGGAATGGAAAGTAAGCCAACCTCCTCTCCTGGTTGAGAAATGTGGAGAGTGAACAGCAGCCTCAAATATCCAGTAAAGCACTGTATTCTACGATTGGAAAATGCACTCTGTATTCAATTTTCTTTAGCTACCCCTCTGATGACTAAAACTCATGGACTGTGTTGCCTATGTTGTAGAATATGTAAGTCCTCATTGGTTTCTGGGAGTACTTGGGGCTTGGGAAATAGATTTGATTAGATAGGGCAAAAGTTGTAAACCTACCTTCCCATCATCTTTACCCTGTGGTCTCCTTCATTCAACAAATATAAGTGCCTCTTGTGTGTCATACGGCCTGCTCCCTCATTCCGGTTTTTGCTTTTGCTCATAGTTTCTGAGGAAATTATTGATGAGGAGTTTAATTCTAATCACTTCTCTTGGGTAAAGTTTGCAGAGATTCAGGTCAAGTGCATCTCAAGTCTAAGTAGGTGCAGGATCTTCTTTCCTATTCAGAAATAAAATCTTTTAAGCTGCTTGTTTGCTCTTGTCTCCAGCACCAAAGGAGGCTGTAATTAAGCAGCAAAGCCACACATATTTTTTTGAGTAGGGCTAATAGACTTCTGGGCATGTTGGGGAATCACAACTTGAGAGGCCAAAAACAAAACAAAACACCTTAGAGGACCATCTAACAAAACACAGTCCTCTTATTTTAGAGGTAAAAAATTATATCCTCAAATAAACTTAATACAAACACACACCTAGAAAGAGGCAGAGCTGGAACTAGTAGTCTTCTGACTCCTAGACCAATGGTCTTTCTGGTATAAGGTACTGCTCACCAAATAAAGCTCGACTAGTGGATTCAAATTTCACAACTGCAAACAGGCATTTCTGAGGGAACAAGAAGTTTAATTTTACCTTCCTATGTGAGCTAGAGTACAATATCAATATTTGCATTTAAAGTGATTGTTTTCAGAGCACTTATATTCGTCCTTCCGTTAAAGTAGGCAACCACTGAATAACAAGGATTATCAAAACTCTACACAACAATGGGAGGAACTGGTGCACTTTCATGTCTGATTATTTCATTTTGTGAACTAAGTGCTCTGATCTCCCAAGGAGTTTTCCAAGTTAGAGGTATGTTATGCTTGAAGATAGAAAACTAAGATAGCTATACCTCTACATATTTATATACAGATACTACAAATTTAGTATTTGCAAGACCAAATTCTTGGCATTCTGGAGCAAGGGGTGGGAGTGGTACTGTAATATACCACTCTGGCATCTTAGTTTTGTGGTCACAGAGTATCAGAGCTGGAAGAGATCGTTATTACTTTAATTCTGCAATTTAGAGGAAGGAACTGTGATTCAGAGAATAAGTGGTTTGTTCATGGTTTTTGAAAAGCAAAAGCAATTTGAACAGTTCAGTCATTGATTGCAACTCTCTGGTTGATTCTATTCTACTCACATTAACCCCTCTGTGGTATACTATCAAATCCCAGTTACTTCGATTTTTATTTCTCTCTAATCTCAATGATAAGTAATCTACCTGGGATCCTAAATCCTTTCTAGGTCTTAGCTTTTACTATTTCATTTAGGACTGTGTGGTGTTACAGAATCTTGACTTTGTTATTGTAAGACAATTTTGCCATTTTCATGGCTTTCAAGAAACAGAGCTAACAGAAGAAAGCACAATTGTCAGAGAAGTTGTAGTTCAGATAAAACAGCCTCACAGAAAAATCAATGCCATTTATAAGACTTAATTTTAACCAAGCAATTATTTTTAACTTAATAGGTTTCTGTTAAATGCTCATTATAGTCATAGTATAAAGTATAAAGACCCCAAATTATTTAAGACACGTTATTACAACGTATTTTATAATTTCTGTACTGGTTGCTAGGCTATGATAAGGAAAACAAAACAAAGAATATTGCTCCAGCACATTAACACTGAGTTTATTCTAATATGTAGGTGTTTAGTTAGCTTACTTTTCATTAAAAATTTGCATATAACCAAGTGCATAATCTCATTCAATATCTAAATTTTAAATACTTTCCCTTTATTTGGAACATAATAGTACTAGTCAGATAATCAAAACCAAGCATAAGGAGGGAGAGCTTCATTTTACATATGAGGGGGCTAAAGTTCAGCAGATTGAAGGCCTTCAGCCAGGTCACAGCCTCTTGTCTGTGGCTGGGACTGTCTAAATCTGGGCTCTCTATTCTGTTTATCATGATTCCTCCCCAGTTGCAGATGTCTTGTAATGTTAAGTAGCTATCTTAAGTGCTTGGGAGACCATATGCTATTCTATAAAGAGCACAGGATTTAGAATTTGGGGGGTTTTGTCTTAACCCCACTTCTTGAGGCCAATGATCTAGATAAAACTTATTTGTGCTCTCTGGAGCCAGTTTCCTTATTTGTCAAATTGGGGTGATTACCTGACATATGGAGTTGTTATGGAGCAAGTGTGATGTGTGAGAAATGTGTGGCATGTAGTAAGTGTTTACCATGTGATTCATCCATCCCCCATGAAGCTGAGACTGCATACTTCCTGAAGTACAGGCTGCCCCAGTGAAAGCACCAAGTAGTGGGTTCATGCTGGACAGATAAATTAGATAAATGAGGGAGGAGACAAGGGGAATAATCTTTATTCACTTATTATGATGGGACTAGTTCTTTGTGGGGAAAAAACCCTGGAGGGCCAGCACTATAAATCTGCTGGACAGGTCCAGATTTTAATGACTAGAGTGGTCATTTTCCTTTTATTTGTATAGTTGTCTTTGGAAAAAGAAATAGTATATATATATATTTTTAATGTGGAGGAGGAATAATTAGAAAAAATTTTCCCAAGAGTGTTGTCATGTTTTAGTGTTAGAGTGATCAACTTTTTAGAAAAAGTAATTAAATTCACACAAAGCAACTATTCAGTTTGTATAATAATAATTATTTTAAAAAGATATGTTCTAAATTTACTTTATTTCATTTGAAACTATGGAATCTTTCATATATAGCTGCAAAAATAAGTATTTTTTAAACTTGGAAGTACCATGTCAGCATCTGAATATGACAAAATAATAATGAAATTTATTCGTTTCTAAGTCAATATGCCCCAGTACCTAGGCTGAGAGCAGGGTGAGAATACTGGAGTCCTGGTCATCCCTACCCCAGCTTGCTTAGGGCAGAGGTTCCATGAGGAGAGAGAAACAAAGTCGAGGCTGTTGTCTCTCCCAGTTTGTAAAGCAGGATGTCACCATGAGAGAGGGGCCACTGTGTTTACCCCTAGTTCTGGAGCAGTGGCTGACAGATTTTGCCCAGGGGCAGTCCATAAGAATAGAGAGCTCTGACATAATTTGAAATAAAGTTCAAGTCTAAGGATGTCCCTAAAAACAATGGAGATTTGGGTAGTAAGCAATTAAGAGGAGATTTGCAAGTAGCTCCATTAGTGCAATAAACTAAACCATAAACCAGCTAGTTTACCAGTTAGAAACAGGAAGACCGCTAAAAAGAATCCTCCTGGGATCAGAAAAAACATTCAAAGACTGGCCTCAAAAACTAACCTTGCAAAGGGACCTAAATTTAATGGACCAGATTATGGAACAATGAATGCTCCCCATAGTATAAATAATCTAATTCTGTGACTGATTTGTAGGTCTTGTGATTCTTCAAAAAATTAAACACAGACTTACTAAGTAACCCAGTAATTCCTCTCTTAGGTATATACTCAGGAGAAATGAAAATAATAAAAAGGAATGAAGTACTGATTCATAGTACGGCATGAATGCTAAGGGAAAGAAACTAGCCAAAAAAGACCACATATATGATAGGATTCCATTTATATGAAATGCCCATATAAAAAAATCCATAAAGACAGAAAGAAGTATTATGTTTGCCTAGGGTGTGGGGTGGGGTAGGTTGGGAAAAATGGGAAGTGATAGCTAACACACTGAGTTTTGGGGTGATGAAAATAATCTGAAATTGATTGTGGTGATGGTATACAACTCTGTGAATATTCTAAAAAACTACTGAATTGTACATTTTAAATGAGTGAATTGTATAGTGTGTGAGTTATATTTCAATCTTGCTATTATTTAAAAAAGTTGTATAGGCCTTACTCGGATACTGACTCAAACACTGAAAAGCTATTTACGGCAATTTTGTTAACATTTGTTGAGATGTGCTCTTATGATTTGTATACTATACTGTTTTGTTTTGAATTGAAGTATAGTTGACACACAATGTTCCGTTAGTTTCAGGTGTACAACATGGTGATGCAACAGCTCTATACAATACCCTGTGCTCACCAGAGGCAATCATCTGCCACCATACAACACTATTACAGTATCATTGATTATACTCCCTATGTGGTAACTTTTATCCTCATGACTAATTCATGCCATAACTGAAAGCCTGTATTTCCCATTCCTCTTCACCAAAGAGGAATTTTGCCCATCCCCCCACCTCCTTCCCTCTGACAACCATTAGTTTATTCTCTGTATGGGTCTGTTTCTGTTTGTTCATTTATATTATTTTTTAGATAACACATGTAAGTGAAATCACATGGTATTTATCTTTGCTTGATTCATTTCACTTAGTATAATACCCTCTATCTCCATCCGTGTCACGAATGCAAGATCTTGTTCTTTTGAATGGCTAATATTCCATTTTCCACACAGACGTGCATTAATGCACACACACACCCTACATCTTCTTTATCCATTCATCTGTCAATGGATACTTAGGTTGCTCCCATATCTTGGCTATTGTAAATAATGCTACAATAAACATAAGGGTGCAGATATCTTTTCAAATTAGTGTTTTTGTTTTGCTTGGATAAATACCCAGTAGTGAAATTACTCGATCATTTGGCATTTCTACTTTAAATTTTTTTGAGGAAACTCCATACTATTTTCCACAATGCCTGTACCAATTTACATTCCCACTGACAGTGCATAAGGGTTCTTTTCTCTCAACATCCTTGACAGTACTTGTTATTGTCTTTTTCATTTTAGCTGTTGTGATGGGTAATAACTCATTGTGGTTTTGATTTGCATTTCTCAGTTGATTAGTGAGTGATGTTGAGCATCTTTTCATGTGTCTGTCATCTGTAGTCTTCTTTGGAAAAAATGTCTATTCAGGTCCTCTGCCCATTTTTTAATTGGATTGTTTGTTATGGTGTTGAGTTGTGGAAGTTCTTTATATGTTCTGGATATTAAGCCCTTATCAGAGATGTCATTTGTAAATATCTCTCCCATTCAGCAGGTTGCCTTTTTGTTGGTTTCCTTTGCTGTGCAAAAGCTTTTTGTTTTGGTGTAGTCCCAATAGTTCATTTTTGCTTTTGTTTTCCTAGCCTCAGGAGACCTATCTAGAAAAACGTTGCTATTGCTGTCAGAGAAATTACTGCCTATGTTTTCTTCTAGGAGTTTTATGGTTTTAAGTCTTACATTTATGTCTTTAATCCATTCTGATTTTTGTGTATGGTATAACTGGTTCAGTTTCATTCTTTTGTATGTAGCTGTCCAGTTTTCCCAGCACCGTTTATTAAAGAGACTGTCTTTTCCCCATTGTATATTCGTACCTCCTTTGTTGTAGATAAGTTGGCCATATAAGCATGAGTTTATTTCTGGGCTCTCTGTTCCATTGATCTATATGTCTTATCTTTGTGCCAGTTCATATTGTTTTATTACAGATTTGTAGCATATCTTGAAATCTGGGAATGTGATGCCTCCATTTGTTCTTCTTTCTCAAAATTGCTTTGGCTATTCAGGGTCTTTTGAATTTCCATATAAATTTTATTATTTGGTCTAGTTTCTGAAAAATGCTGTTGGTATTTTGTAGGGATTGCACTGAATCTATAGATTGCTTTGGGTAGCATGGATATTTTAGTATTAATTCTTCCAATCTGTGAACATGGAATATCTTGCCATTTGTATTGTCTTCAGACTCTTTCCTAAGAGTGTTTTATAGTTTTCAGAGTACAGTTCTTTCATCTTCATAGTTATGTTTATTTCTAGGTATTTTTGATGCAATTGTATATAGGATTTTTTTCAATTTCTCTTTCTGCTATTTTGTTATTGGTGTATAAAAACACAACTGATATGTATGTGTATTAGTTATGTATCCTGCAATGTTACTAAATTCATTTATTATACCTGATAGTTTTGTATTGGGAGTCTTTAGGTCCTGTGTATAATACTTCATGTCATCTGCAAATAGTGACAGTTTAACTTCTTCCTGACCACTTTGAATACCTTTCCTTTTTCTTGACTCTTTGCTGTGGCTGAGACTTCTAATACTATGTTGAATAAAAGTGGAGTGGACATCTTATTACTGTCTTAGAAAAAAGCTCTCAGTTTTTCACTGGAGTATGTTAGCTGTTTTTCATATATAGCCTTAATTATGTTAGGTATGTTCCCTCTACACCCACTTGTTGTTTTATCATGAATGGATGTTGATTTTTGTCAAACACTCAACTATTGAGATCTGATTTTTACCCTTCATTTTGATGATGTGGTGCATCATGCTGATTTGTGAATGTAGAAGCTTCCTTGCATCTGCCAAATAATTCCACTTGGTTGTGGTAGATGATACTTTCCATGTATTGTTGAATACAGTTTGCTAATATTTTGTTGAGGATTTTTGCATCTATGTTCATCAGGGATAATGGCCTGTAGTTTTCCTTTTTGTAATGTCTTTGGTTTTGGTATCAGGGTAATACTGGGCTTGTAGAATTTATTTGGAATCTTTCCTTTCTCTTCTATTTTTCGGAATAGTTTTAGAATAGGTATTAACTCTTCTTTAAATGTCTGGTAAAATTCACTGTGAATCCATCTGGTCCTGGACTTTTGTTTTGAGGTAGTTTTTTTTTTTTTTTTTTTTTATTTACAAGTTCAATTTTGTTACTAGGAATTGTTTTTCAGATTTGCTATTCCTGATTCAGTTTTGGAAGATTATGTTTCTAGTAATTCATTTCTTCTAGGTTGTCTGGTTTGTTGGCATATAACTTTTTGTAGTAGTCTTTTTTTTTTTAAGATTTTATTTATTTGAGAGAGAGAAAGCATGAGAGAGAGAAAGATCAGGAGCAGGGGGGAGGGGTAAGGGGAGAAGCCAACTCTCCGCTGAGCAGGAAGCCAGATGTGGGGCTCAATCCCAGGACCCTGGGATCACGACCGGAGCCAAAAGCAGATACTTAACCGACTGAGCCACCCAGGAGCCCCATGTAGTAGTCTCTTAAAATCCTTTGTATTTTTGTGGTATTGGTGGTTGTTATCTTTTATTTCTGATTTTGTGTCATCAATTTTTTTTTTTTTTAAAGATTTTATTTTTTTGGCAGAGAGACAGGCAGGGGGAGTGGGAGAGGAAGAAACAGGCTCCCAGCAGAAGGGCCTGATGTGGGGCTCAATCCCAGAACGCCGGGATCATGCCCTGAGCCAAAGGCAGATGCTTAAAGCCAGGTGCCCCTGAAGTTTCATCAATTTTATCTTTTAAAAGAAACAGCTCTTGGTTTATTTGCTACTTTGTATTTCATTTATTTCTGTTCTGATCTTTATTTTTTCCTGCCCACTATATTAGGCTTTGGTTTTTTGTTGTTGTTCCTTTAGGCATAAGGTTAGATTGTTTGAGATGTTTGTTTCTTGAGGTAGGCCTGGATTGCTATAAATTTTCCTTAGAACTGTTTTCACTGTGTCCCAAGGATTTTGGACAGTTATTTTCATTTTCCTCCACATTTTTAATTTCTTCATTATTCCATTGGTTGTTTAGTAGCATGGTGTTTAGCCTCCATGTTTTTTTTTTCCTTTCTTGTGATTCTTAGTTTCTTACCATAGTGGTTAGAAAAGATGTTATGAATTCAGTCTTAAATTTAGTAACACTTGTTTTGTGCCCTAACATGTGATCCATCCTGGAGAATGTTCCATGTGCACTTGAAAATACATGTTTTCATGTTTTTGGATGGTATGTTCTGTACATATCTGTTAAGTCCATTTGGTCTCGTGTTGTTCAAAGACCGTTTCCTTACCCATTTTCTGCCTGGGTGATCTGTCCATTGATGTGAGTGGGGTGTTAAAATTCTCTACTGTTCTTTTACTACTATCAATTTCTCCATTTATGTCTGTTAATAGTTGCTTTATATACTTAGTTGCTCTAATATCGGTGCATAGAGATTTGCAGTTGTTTTATCTTTTTTTTTAAATCATTAGTTAATGCCCTTGTCTCTTGTTATAGTCTTTGTTTTCAAGTGTATTTTGTCTAATATATTGTTACTCTTTTCCCTTCACTTCCATTTGCATTAAATATTTTTCTATCCATTCATCAGTGTGTATCTTTAGGTCTGAACTCTCTTATAGGCAGCACATAAATATATCTTTATTTTCCCCACCACCCTATGTCTTTGGATTGAAGCATTTAGACCATTTAAAGTAATTATTAATAGGTATGTACTTACTGCTATTGCTATTTTCTGGTTTTCTTAGCCCTTCTCTGTTCCTTTCTGCTCTTGCTTGCTCTCCTTGTGATTTTTTTTTTTTTTAGTATTATGCTTGGCTTTTTATTTTTTGTGTACCTATTATAGGTTTTGGGTTTGTGGCTACCATGAGGTTCATCTATAACAGTCTTAGAATGTTATAGATCAACTTAAGTCTATAGTATCAACTTAGTCTGTATTGTTGATAATCACTTAAGTTTGAACACATTCTAAAAACTTTATTCCATGTTTTATGTATAAATATTTTCTATCTTTATTCATAATTTTCCTATTTCTAATTATGCTTTTTTTAAAGATGTTCCTTTAATATTTCTTAAAAGTCCTGTTTAGTGGTGATGAATTCCTTTAATTTTTATTTATCTGGGAAACTATTTCTCCTTCTGAATGATAATCTTGCTAGGTGGAGCATCCTTGGTTGTAGGTTTTTTCCCTTCAGCACTTTCAATAGGTCATGTCACTCCCTTCTGACCAGCAGTTTCTACTGAAAAATCAGCTGAACGCCTTATGGGGTTTCCCTTGTATATAACTATATGCTTCTCTCACTGCTTTTAAAATTTTCTGTCTTTAATTTTTGACATTTTATTTTATCTTTTTATTTTTTAAAAGATTTATTTATTCGACAGAGATAGAGACAGCCAGCGAGAGAGGGAACACAAACAGGGGGAGTGGGAGAGGAAGAAGCAGGCTCATAGCGGAGGAGCCTGATGTGGGGCTCGATCCCATAACGCTAGGATCATGCCCTGAGCCGAAGGCAGATGCTTAAGCACTGTGCCACCCAGGCGCCCCAATCTTTGACATTTTAATTATGTGTCTTGGTGTGGACCTCCTTGGGTTCCTTTTGTTTGGAACTCTTTGTGCTTCCTGAACCTGGGTGTCTTCCTTCTTCGGGTCAGGGAAGTTTTCAGCTATTCTCTCTTCAAATAAGTTTTCTGTCTGAAACTCTCTCTTTTGGGTCCCCCTATATGTGAATGTTTGTTGGCCTGATGTTATCCAACATATTTCTTACCCAATCCTCATTTTTTTTTTTTTTTTTTGCTGCTCAGCTTGTGTCCTTTCCATTAGCTTGTCTTCCAGATCACCGAATCTCTAATCTGTTGATTCCCTCTAGTTTATTTTTCACGTTATTGCATTCAACTCTAATTGGTTTCTGTATTTTCTCTTTATTGAAAAGTTATTTTACTCTTCTCTCCAGTCTGGTGAGCATCTTTATGATCATTACTTCGAATTCTATCAGGCATATTGCCTATCACCATTTCATTTAGTTCTCTGAGGTTTTGTCTTGTTCATTTGGAGCATATTTCTGTCTCATTTTGCTTGACTGTGTGTTTCTATATATTAAGTGGATCAGCTACTTAAACTTGAAGGAATGGTCTTGTGTATGGTCATCTTCTGTATAAACTGTGTATGTCTGCTGACTTTGGCTGGCTGGCGCTATGGCTAGCACAGGCTGGAGATCCCAGTGAACTCTGCTGGTGCTGTTCTGGTGGGATGTTTGGGCATGGAATATTCCAGGGTGCCTTGCACTTGTGACACCTTGGCAAGATGCCTGGAACCACAGTGAGGACTGAACAGAAGTATCCAGTGTATACCACACTGGGGCCACTTTGGTGGGATGGCTGGGACTGGTATGGGCTAGGGGCTCATGGAAGTGGTAGGCTGGTTAGGGTGTCCTAACCTTGTTCCCATCCCTGCTATCAAATATGGAGAGAGAACACGGAGAGGCACTCACCCGGCCCTCCAACTTGGAGAAAGTTCCAGCAGCTTTCCCACCGGTTGGCAAAGTTCTAGGGCTGAATACTTACATTCTAGTTGCACTTTTAAACCATGGCTTTTTTTCCTGTGACCCGGGGCAGACAAAACTGCTTGCATGTGATTCCTCAGTATTATCCCACCCCAGTGCAGTCTGCAGTGCTGGGGTAAGTGTTCTCTTCTTCATTACTGTGTCTCTCTCGCTGTCCTGTATGTAGTCTATCTTTGGTTGTGCAGAAGCTGTTCAGTCAGCCCTCAGTTCTTCTGAGGAAGTGCTCCAGAAATAGTATAGATTTGGTGTGTCCATGGAGGAGGTGAGTTCAGGGTCTTCCTATGTCACTACATTGGACTGTAAAGTTGTATACTTTACTGTTTTTGTGTTAAATTGACATTAAAAAGTTTAGAATAGGAAAACTCCAAATGCTAAATGGTTAAAAAGTAGTCACCTCAGTACTTAAATATAATACAGAGACTTGGATTCTATTCTACTAGCAATTGGACTTTGGTTAAAAAGTAGTTGTTCTTTGATTCAGTATACATTGTTAGTGTTATGGCTAAGTAATATCAGCTCTTATATCCTCCAAGGCTTTCCTAAATAAGTTATATTTATAAGTAGATAAACCCTTATCTGAAATGCCTGGGGCCAAATGATTTGAATTCAGAATTTTTCAGATTTTAGGCAGCCCACATTATTTAATATAATATGGGGCCCTGTGGAACACCACATAATCAAATTATTTCTCTAAATTTCTCTGAGAAATAAACACACTAAGAGGTACAAAGCAGGACTACAGAAAACACCACATCTGTTCAGGTCCTATTGGCCACCAAATAAATTTTGCTGTTAACAGTATCATCAACAAAAACTTTTTGATTTTCAAAACTTTGTATCTCCAAATTGCAGATAAGGGGACATATGCTGTAATCACTTGTGAAGAAAATAGCTATTTCTAAGGCTGATGTAACTCAAAATAAAAATGAGATGGCATGTATATGACTGCACCCAGTAACTCTAAAGCATGATGCAAACACAGCCTTGAATTGCCAATTATTTAAAAAGTAAAGCCTATTCATATTTAATATTTTAAGGAGAGATAACATTAAAGTAGATGTTTTTGGAGTATCAATATATAAAAAAATACAAAGTGCAAGAACCTTCCATCTCCAGGGATCAAAGAACAGTTATCCAGCTGTAGTCTACTTTCCTGAATTTTCTTAGTTCTTTCTCTTCAGATTTTGACAACTGATGTATAATGTCTTCTCCCAAATCTGTGTCGTTTGTATCCTGGGTCTTTTCAGTAAAATCATTTTCTACATCTGAATCATCACTTTCTTTTTCTTCTTCCATATCTACGTCTTCAGGGATTTCTTCACAACTTTCATAACAGAATAAAATATAAAATATAAACAATTAAAAAATGTTTCTAAATAACTTAGTTCTAATTTAAGACACCTATGTAGAACTATAACCATACAGGGAAAGTAAATGAAAAATCTTGTTACTGAATGCACTTCAAAAATGGGTTATTATAGGAGAATTTACAAAGTATAATTTTTAATTATATATCAAATCCTTTAGCCATACACATGAGATCGATAATTATTTTCAATGTATTTTATTCACTTGGCTTAATAGTCCTATATCCTTTAACTGCATATTAAGGCTTAAAGAGAAATACAGTTGACCTTTAACAACATGGATTTGGACTGCACCTATCCACTTACACATGGATTTTTTTTGATACAATACTGTAAAGATATTTTCTCTTCTGTATGATTTTCTTAATTTCTCTAGCATACTCTAAGAAAACTAGTATGTTATGTATATTATATACTGTAAAGTTTTATGGGAGTCAAAATTTACATGTGAATTTTCGATGCAGGGGGTTGGTGCCCCTACTCCACATATTGTTGAAGGGTCACAGTGAAAGAATATTCTGAGGAAGGGTAACAAACTATCCTGTTTCCTAAAACAATATCTGAACATATTTTAAAAACTGCTTTACCTCTTTGTCTCCTTAGACAGCAACAATGAATTTACAAACTTGGAGCACAGGAAAGCAGCAGATGGCAATACATGGGCTGGAGTATGAAGAAGCTAGAGTAAAAAAGAAAAAAGAAAAATGGGCTTCATTTAAAAAGATTTAATGCCACCAACCAAATGCAACAACTTTTCTCCACATTAAAACCAAACCAAAAAAAATTTATGCCAGCCTTCTGACAATTATGCAAACAATCATCCCTCTCCTCATGTCAGTTCAGACCACAGTAATCTGGACTCCTAAATTTATGTTATTTGGTTTGGGTATTAGAACTGCACAGTATACAAATAACTATTCAAAAGTTATCTGTTACAAGGGCGCCTAGGTGGCTCAGTCTTAAGTGTCTGACTTGATTTTGGCTCAGGTCCTGATCTCAGGGTGGTGGGATGGAGCCCCACGTCAGGATGTTGAGAGATTCTCTCTCTCCAATAAATAAACCTTAGAAAAAAAGTTATATTACAAATTGTATAAACTCTAACTTAAGGTGCTTTAATGTATTTAACCTGTTTCATGATGTGAATTACTTACCTCGCTAATTGCAGGTATATTTTCTGTTAAGGGTAGCTGTACTAGTTCACTCTCCAAAGCCTCATTTATTTTTTCATCCTGCTGTTCCCTGTGCTTTCCCAATATGAAATAAAATGGTGTTGTTGGAAGACTTTCTTCTGCTAGTAGCTATAAGATTTAAGACAAAGGGAAATTTCTTCAATAAAAAGTATTGCAGTCATAAAATATCAGGGATGAAAGGAATTTTAAAAATTATCTAGTATGATTCTTTCACTTTACAGGTAGAGCAACTGAGGTCTTAGCAGCCCACTTATTAGGGGAAAAGCTAATGGTGGACACTTAGATAGAACAAATACACACTACTGCATCTCCCCCAATGACGAATGACAGCAAATGGGTTTTCAAAAGGACATACACCCCACAGTGAGAAAGAAAATGGGTAAGTAAGATGTTGGAAGGTGGAAAAGCAAGTTCAAGGGTAGTAGGTAACTTAGTAGACATGAGAAAGAATTCTGAGCTGGCTGGGGGGAAAGCCAAGAAACATCCCAATTTATATTGCTGAATCCTGCAAATGCCCAGGAATTGGTACTAATAGTAACAATACCTCAGAAAAAGGCTAACAATAACTGGACAGCCCGGTTGAAAGTACAGTTAGAGCGCGTTCAGATTCCTAGATCTCCTTCTGAGCCCCAAGAGAGGGCTGGAAGTACATTCTTTGGAGAGTGGAACAAAGGTGTGTTTTTAAACTGAACTGCCTGGTGGGGTTGGTGGCAGTGTCTTCACAACTGAAGGCAGCTGTACTTCATAGAGGGTGCTTCCAGGTTGCTATCCTCCAGGCAAGAATTTAGAAGAATTTTATCTGGGCAATCTGACTAGCCTAAGACAAAAGACCTAAAAATAATGACTTTCTCAAAAACAGCCAAATGGTAGAGGCCAGCAAATTCCACCTAGGCAGAGACCTTCCAAATGGCTTTTTTGATCACTTTTAAATAAAAGCAGATAGCCAAAAATCATCAGACTCTGATGAAAACCTATGACATGAAAGAGACCAAAACAGATGGAAAATAAAATGATGGAAATGGTACTATGCAAAACAGGAAAAAGCAGATTAGATGATAAAGATGAAACAATCTTCCAGAAAACAGAAAGAAAACAGATGATGGTCCAGCACTAAATAACAAGTGTTCCAGAAAAAGAACAGAGAAAATGAAGGCAAAGAAGTAATTCTTTGTCATTTCTTGGATTAAAACTCTCCAAAGGGCTCCAATATTACTCAGAGGAAAAGACAAATTCTATTTTATTCACAAGGCCTATTTTGCCTGGCCTACATAAAATGGCAAATTGCACCTCACACCCTTTTCCTCTATTCCTCCACCCATAATTCTTACCAATTCTAAAGTACTACATATTTCACTTATTTAATGCTTGTTTTATCTTCCTGCTAGACTGTAAACACTAAGTTTAGAGACTTGACTGTTTTGCTCACTGGTGTATTCCAAGCACCTACAACAGCCCCTGGCCTATTGATGTTCAACAAAAAATTGTTGAACAAATTCAAGTGAGTTTTCAGAGGAAAATAAAGCTAGTTTACAGATCAAGGAACAGGAATAAGAATGGCATTAGACTTCTACTAACACCCAAAGCTATAGAATAGGACAATACCTTCAAACTTCTATGAGAAAATGATTTTCAACCTATAACTTTGTAACTCAACCAACCAACCAGGTGGGAGAGAACAGAAACATTTCCAAACATACAAGGTCTTAAATGTGCCTCCCATGCACTAACAGAATGTGCTTCGCCAAAGCGAGGAAGAGACCGAAGCAAGGGGAAAGCTGGAGGTGACGTGATTCCCCAAGTGATGGCGAATGTAGATCCTAGGACTACTGTGCAGCAGGTATTCACAGAGCAATCGGTCTACAATGATGCAAGTCAGAGGCTCTTGGAAATACTCCTTCAAGACTTAAAAGAATACCTAATGTATCTGAAATACTGACAGAAGATTTATACAATTTGAGTTTGCAGGTGAATTAGATGAGAAGTAAATAGAAAGGTATGCAAGTAAGAAGGCAGCAATCATTAACTCCAGAGAAAACAGAGCTGCAAATAAAAGAAAAACAATCTGTCTGGTTACTACATGAGTCAGCTATGAATTGTGTTCACACGGTTATAATGAATACTGACCTGACTGTATGAGAAAACGGGGGAACAGGAAAGGTGTGTGTGTTATGTACATGGGGGAAGTGGTGGTGTGAAAAAGAGTAACAACTTGAATAGATCAGTAAACAGACAAAAGCTAAATCTGAAAAATCCAGAATTAGCAATATAAACATGTTTCTTAGAGATAGGAAGGCAAATAAAAACTCCAGCTAAAATAGTTGAGAATGATCATCTTTGTGGGTAATAGCAGTGGTGTTAGTTTTCCTGAAAGTCTTGTATAAGTATTTGACTCCTAAAATCACAAGCATATATTTTTGATATTACAAATTATATTTTAGAAGAGTAAATATAACCTCAAAGAAGTAGCTTTTAAGTGTATGTTTAATTCCATGTTAGGGCAGGTGGAACATTTTTCTCATAGCTGAATTCAACCAGATAAGGTTATCTCTGTAGGGAGGCAATGCAGTCTGCACCATGAGTGGGTAAAACATACCTGTTTGCTTGTTGGTGTGAGTTTCTCTTCTGGAGACTTTGTACTGAATGTCAATAAACTCTGAAAAGAGAGATTAATGACATAAAATCTAAATAAAAATGTTATAGTTAAAAAAATGAGGTCAATTTTTCATCTTGATATATTTATCTGCCCAAAGAAAAGTAACAGAAAACTTAAAATGTATTTAGTAACTGCTGTGACAGTTACAAGATTATTCTGAACTGGTAATGAAATATATTCAACTGATGGATCAAACTGAAGCCATTTTTTATTATGGCAAATCAAACATTAAATTAAAAAAAGCTATCAACCACACTAAAAAAAAGTACCACTTAATGTATTTTATTTTTTTCTGTCATGGAGATAATGCAAACAATACCTAAAGAGCCTCAAAGCTGTGGGTAAATTTGTGCTAATACACTTAACACTAGTAATACTGTTTTACTGAGCATATTAGATTACTTCTTTTAGGAAGTAATCCTTTAATATCACTGTTCCACTTTTTATGGGCTATTACTTTCAAATATTAAATCAACTGAAAATTACATATAAAAGTGGTTGCCTTTTTGAAGTGGGATGGTTACCTGTGACTTTGTTAGGAAGTAAAACTGGGATCTGTTCAGCCACTGGTAAGCTTCAGAGGTGAATGATTCAGGCACATCTCGTGGAACAAACACTCCCCACTGGACTTCCTCTCTGGAGATATTCTTTTGAATATACAATGGTCTTGGCTCACTAGGTTTAAATACAAACACTAGAGGGAAAAAACAAACAGATCATAACATTTTGCCTGCAAAGGTTAGTTCCAGCCTCAGGCTGACAGACCACACTAATTCTGGGACTTACCCCACTGAGTAAATGGTCGAAGTCATGATTATTTTAGGCTTTGATTCAATAAATATCTACTGGATGCCTGCTATGTGCCAAGCAGTTAGGAATGAGGGCTATGAAGAAGAAAAAGAGGAAGAATCCCTGCTCCAGAGATCAGGGTGGCCCTACTGCAGCAGACAGACATCAAAATATTATTGCACTCTTTTGTCTTAAGTACTGGAACAGAGATCTGTAGAAAGTGCTTCAAGAACACAGAGGAAGAATGATTAAAGCTTCTTAAAATGCTTCAGAGGGGCAAAATCTCTCTTGGGACATTCTGAATGTGGAGTGGGATTGCATGGTGAAAAATGAGGGATGTACTGGAGCTCTCCTAGAAGTCAGTATGAATGCATGCAGAACAAGATGTCAGAGTAAGAACTCGAGAGGACAGTACCTCAGGAAAAATGACCTAAAATAAACATTTGATTTAAAGGCAGTTTGACGCACATTATATTGAAGATGTTAAAAAGAAAATTTTTGTAACAGATCTCTTCTTATTATCAAACTGTGGTCTGTACTTACAGTCTGAACCCACTGAAGACTGAGAGATTGCAGCAATATTCTCTGAATGAGGATCAGGTTCCATAACTCTAACGTTTAATTTTGCACTCCATTCCACTGGGGGGAAAAAGAGCAATTCACTTCTAGAGAGAGATTTACCAAAAGCTTTTTAAGTTTATTTAAAGTAGGCACTCAATTTTTACTGGCATAATCAATTCTCTTATTCTTAGGAAGAGGGATATTTCACTTCCAAATAACACACGGAGACAAACTGAAAATGTCTGTGGAAGGCAGCACTAAAGCGAGGGGCAGGAAACAGAAAAACCAAGTACTCCTCCCACATACTATGAAATGGTTATTATTTCAGTGCAACTACTGTCTGGTGCTTTTCCGCAGCTGCTGAACATGGGCAAAATGTTAACCAGAATCACTGTAGAGAATATATACAGAGAAAGTATCATACATGTTCATTACTAAGCAACCACCATGCCTTCCAAACATACTCAAATGCGTAAAATGACAATAAGTAAAATGAGTAAAAACGAAGTCCACATTTGTTAGGAGGCTTGTGAAGGGAGACACTCAAATTTAAAGCTGCCACATATGCTGCATGCTAATGCAGGTTACAGATTAGCAGAAATATTCCTCAGGTTGTTATGAGATTAAAGAACATGGAGGGCAACAGAAAGTTATACATTGTGGAGAGAGGCAAGGATAATGGAAGTCAATTTATGGCCAATTAGGCAGATTACAAATAATGTGCATTTATTAGAGGCTCAGCACTCCAAATTTTGGTGGTATAATGTGATGTGTGAAATATTTATATGTACTCTCTGGATAGAGACATGAAGATATGGTCCAGAAGTCCTAAAATGCCAAAGTTTAATGGCCATTTAACATATGCTTTGCCAAGTCACTTTATAGTAAAAAAAAAATACCTTACGTGCACAACTGAGCAGATTCCAACAGCAAAGAATGCCATTCTCAGTAGCACCAAGAAGATACTTTGAACAAGTCAATCTCCCAAAGCAAAGATGCCTACATTAAAACCATAAGAAGTTAACCGTCAGTTCCAGCACGCTGAGTTTTGGACTGCAGACTTCTAATATAGTCTTATGCAATGCAGATTTTTAGAAAGACACATATATTTTTGTTCACAATTATCCTGCAGAGAAAAGGGACTAAGGAGAGCAAAAGGAAAGGTTTATTTAACTTTATTCTTTACAAAAATAGGTTTGATGACCAATTCTTTTCTCTAATATGCTGTGCAGTATAATTTAATGAAACACGTATGTGAAATGTACAAAGTCACTTAACAAAACCCCTTTTTATGCTCATTTAACCTATAAGAAAATTTGCAATATAAATTCTGAAGAATTTTTACACAGCAAATTCAGAATCAGGTATGTTGGGAATTAAAAAATATCTCGTTAGCCTTCTGCCATCCTGTCCTCAAATGTCAGCTGCCTGAAATAAAGTGGCAGATGTTGCTGTTTTTTCTTTTGCCCTTTTTGAATACAACAAGGTTTGAGCATGACACTGTTTTTATGGGAAAACAGAAGATAAGCATTGTTTGGATCCACTGAGGCTTATTAGCGTCTATTTTTAGGTAGCACAACCATGAAACGTATTATGAAGAAAAAAGAAATCTGTAGGTCAAGAGTTAAACGTTAATCCTCATTTCAGAAATGGGTAAAACCACAGCAAATGGTTCACACACCCAAAATTTTTAGCTTCCTACCATTTTGGTTTGCTGCTGACCCCCACTGACCCACTGACTACCTTTAAAGGAAACATAAATTACTACTAAAGTTTATATGGAAAGACTCATTTAAATTAAAAACAAACAGTATGACATACCCCCCAGATTATTTACCTTATATTTCCAGCTCGTTGACAAAATGTACATTTAAGTTCCCACGTCTCTGAATCCCATATTGTAACTATTTCCTCAAAACCAACTGCTAGTAGAGAGCCATCTTCAGAGAAACAACAGTTAGTTGCTTGGTATTTGTGATAACTACCCACAAAGTCACAGGTCCAGCCAACAGCTTTTTCTGTGGAAACATAGATCACATAGTTCGGAAATGGAATAAATGCTAGATAACACTTTAGTGTAATTATAAGCAGTAAGGATTACAGAAGCAGCACAAAAACCCTGCTCCTTGAAACTTGAGTTAGAAAGGCTCCAAAGAGCAGGGACTGGTTTAAAATATATGCCCTTTCCTGGAAATCTTGACCTCCCTCTAGTGGAACAGTGAAAGAACTGCCTTTTTTTTTTTTTTTTAAAACACTGTATCCTCACAGAAATAATCAGCACATGATCAATCAAGAATGTCATGAAAAAGTACAGATTTTGGGGAAAAGGTATATAAAATGTAATCTCTTAAATCTTTCAAAATTAGGCAATAATCCACAGAAGTTAAATAAGGTAGAACATGTCCTCCCAGAATGGATACAATTCATGAAAGAGATCAATTCTTAAAATTATGCAGACATACCATATTTAATTAACTTACTGTATATATCAGAATCATCTGTTAATATCCACACTTTGAAGTGACCATCTTTACTAGCTGTAACCAAGGTGGGGTTTTCAAGTTTTTCTGCATTACAGAAACAGAGAGCTGTGATGTGGTCTTCATGTGGCATGTTAACCTTTGTATTAAGAACAAACCTAACAGAAAAGAAATCATCAATTTATTCTTACATCAGAACAATGATGATATGAGTACAAGAATTTTTTACTGTACATTTTACAACAGCATCTTTAAGAAAGGGTAATAGATACATTATCATCTAGAATGACAATAATTGAGCGTTCAATCTCTTAATAGCCACAGGATATAGAGTTCTAACACATTATCTCTGTCTTTGTGTAACTTATACAATATAGAGATCACTATGTATACCGTCAACTTGTAAAAATGAATATAAAATAGGAGTCATCACAGAATTGATACATGAAAGCCTACCATACTAAACTCTGTAAGGAAAATGTACAGAACTCAGATCACTATCTACCTTCAAAAATAAGCAAAAAAATGGAATGGCCGTGAAAGCCCCTACTTGTGGCAAAAAGATACAGAAAACTACCTCTTCAAACTGTCCTGGTTAGTATTTAATATTTACGGTCATCCGAACTACCTCTCAAAGCTTGTTTCCAGCTTGACAGGGTACTGCTACAAATGCAAGATAACCTACGCTAGCACGGTGTTCTTAAAAGAACACTGGGGCAAGACTGTGCTGTGATTTTTTAAAAAATCCATACTACAATAAGAGTGACTAACGATAAACTATTAATCCCTCTGGGACTGCTTCCTCAACCTGTAAAATGTGGAAAAGAAGTTTATCTTACAGTATTTCTGTGAAGATTGGTAGGACAATTGGCACAAAGGCACTAAGCCTAGCTCTTGGCACGCAGCAGGGACTTGATAAACGGCTACTATAATCACGGTCTGAGAAACTAGTGAACTCCCAATCTAATCAAACATACCTGCTACACTACAATATACCCCTGCTGCCTCCCACTGCCACTTTCCTCAAAGGTAGTATTAATGTGAACAGAGGAGCAAAGGGACTAAGAAATTTGGATTCTAACTCTGGCTTTGCTTGCAATTAGGTCTGATGTCCTTCGGGTTCGGGGGTCACTTTCCCATGTTTCCTCATTTATGCACGGAGATGACATTATACTTCTCAGAGAAGAAAGCTGAAAGGCTTTATTAGGAGAGTAACATCTCCCTCATTTCTCTAAATCTAAAATTTATCAAAATGAAACATCTTAAAGACAAATGAAACCATGAAATACAAAGTCACATATTTTCTACTCTGAAATTAAAAAGCCATATAGGTTGTATTACCCTTGTGTTTTCTTATTATACATCCACAGTTTCATTTGCAATTCAAGCTCTGTTTCCTTTTCTTGTCGTTGTTCCACTGTTGCAAGCCAGTTACCATAGCAGCCAAATGCAGCCTTTGTTAGCTCGATTTGGATCAGACCATAATCATTGATATATTCTTGTTGTATTATATCTAACTGATGGGTTAAAAAAAATCCAAAATTAATGTAAATACATCAATGTAAATACATAAACATTAAAGTTTTCAAGGAATGGTAACTAACTACACAGAGAATTTCTAAAATCTATAGCAATAGGTTTTCAGATAAAGGAAAAAACGAACTATTACTTATGAATATCAAAACTGCCATTAGAAAAGCACATTATATAGCACCCATTCAGTGGCAATTATTCTTTAACGACCTTTAATTTTAGTGATGACTGACATATGTACATGATGCAATAGAACCTTTAATTGATAGTAATGCTTTTCTCCCTTGTTTTTATGAACAAAGAGCTTTACGTAAAATCTCAAGGTTAAATTCCACATCACTAAAAACAAGAAGAGGAAAAATAAAATCTACAATTTTTAAGTGGTGAAGATAGCAATGTTATAAGTAGACAATTTTATTTATGCATGTTTCTTTTATCCCATTCCCCTGTCTATGTACCAAACATATATTGAGTAACTATTATTTCCAGGCACTGTACTGGAAATGTACAAAGAAATACATTTCCTTTCTTTGGGAGGTTTAAACACAAGGGAAAGAGAGAGATCAAGTCTACAGCTGCTATGACAGAAATTAATAAAGGGTATTGTGGGGCACAAAGGAGGAAGTCTGGATTGATAAGGAGCACCCCTCTTTACAATGAAAATTTTATCACTGGTATGTACACATGACAACACTTTACCACAAAAGAGACATGTTTGTATTTACAGTCCTTATATTCTTATCTCCCTATTCTTGTAACTCAAAGGCACAGACATGTGACAGCTAATTAGAGTGCAGTCTGAAACATAATTATTTAATGTTTAAATTAAATTAAATTAAATTAAACTCCAGAGCCAGCACAGGAGTGCCAACTGACTTACATGT
Source organism: Ursus maritimus (assembly GCF_017311325.1). Taxonomy (NCBI): domain Eukaryota; kingdom Metazoa; phylum Chordata; class Mammalia; order Carnivora; family Ursidae; genus Ursus; species Ursus maritimus. Next base: position 43,840,201 of record NW_024423343.1, read on the forward strand.
AGACTTAATTTGCAACTGGCCTTATTAGAATTATGCTGTAAACAACTAAGTAACCATAGATTGTTTGCTTGAACATCATCAATACTAAGGCACAGGATCTTGTTTTAGAAGCTACTAAGTAAGTTACTTAACCCTGGTGGTGCTGTTGGGAACTTTCATTAGTTTTAAGGCTAGTTAATGGACCAAAATCTTACATTGTATAACTGCTTATCATGCTGCAGAGAATAAAACTGCAAATGGCCAGGTTTTCCATTCAAAACCAAAGCTTTAGTTCTGGGGTCAATCATCAAACCGGTAAAGATATTGCTGTCTGCAAAAGAAGTGACAATATTAAAATCTTACAAATATTCACTTTTAAATTGTGCATGATTACAGATCCACTGGGTTTCGTAATACCTTTCACTAGACCTTGAATTACAGCGGATGCCTCAAGGTTTCGGTGAATTATTATTATCTCTGTGGGTAAAAAAAAAACAAAAAAAACCCCATAAATAAGTCAGAACTTCAAGGTCAAAAAAAATCAACTGAATTTATGTCATTCTAAAATACACCAGAATACGGAACAACTTAGTAAGTTCAGTTTACTCAGTATTATTAGAAATCAGGAATAAAAAAAGAGAAAATCAGGAATATATTTTGTGATTTAGCTAAAAAACTGGGGCTGGGGAGGAGGGGTTATTTGTGGAGGCTTTAAGGTTTATCAGTAGTGCCTATGAATATATATACTGAGCTGAAGGCAGATGCTCAACTGCTGTGCCACCCAGGCGCCCCTGAATATATTTTAAGTGTTAATTCAGAAACTTATATACCCTACAAGAGACAGTTTACTTTAAAATGAGTCATTGCACTAATGGATTGCTCACAGTTATGTTTTTTTTGAAGGGAAAGGAGACAATGGGCTCAGAAATCTACATTTAGGCTGAGAAGTAACAGAATAAGCAAGAAGTTTTGGACGTATACAAGACTGCCTCTGTTCCTGTCAGAACCCATGGGACCCCCACGCTGAGAGTGTAGCTACATCAAGAGTTCTTTTGAAAATATCATTACATTTGTGAAGGCACAAATGCCCACTTCAAAAACCCTCCCTCTATTATTCCCACGTCCCACATGTAAAGGTTTTGAAATGGAAGTGGTACAACAAGAACCAAATATACTTAGCCCTACATTTTTATAAAAACACTCCTGAAAATGTTGGATTTGGTGGCATGTAGCGTCAAAAAAGAAATGCAGAAAAGAGGAAGAACGGAAGAAAAAAATGTTCATTAAATCTTACACTCCTCTTAGTTTTAGGTCTCTTTTTTTTCCATTCCATAGTTGTACAATTCTGTCTCCTCACAACAAAATCGGACTTACTGTTATCAGAGTGAGAAGTACAGAACAAATCCCCTGCTGGCGAGACTGAGATATGTTCAATAGTAGCTCCCAAACGGGGGAGGAATTCCTTATTCTTCTCTGTTGCATCACGCCACTCTACAAGGACAGATTCACGACCACCACTCAGCAGACTGGTGCCTTCTCATCCATCCACAGAAATGAAAAGGACAGTATTTGGGGGGAAAAATAGAAAAATATAATTAACACAAAATTTTCCTACCATGTTAGAGATACAAAGTATTTTCAAAAATATGCAAACCAGCATCTTCCTATCTTTTAATAAACTTAAGACAACACTTAACTGTCATTGATTCTGGGATTTTCTTTTCCAACAATATCTAACTAGTTTGTTGTTGACCAACTCTTATGCCAATAATAGAAAAACTGAATGAAACAAACATCCTGTAGGACCAGATGGCTTCAAAGACAAATTTTTCCAAACATTTAAGAAATGAACCAATTTTATACTCTTCCAAGTAACAACAACAAAAACACTTCCCAGCTTGTTTACAAGAACAGCATAATCCTTTACCAACCTAATAAATTATAAGAAAGTTATAAGCCGATTTCATGATGGATGAAAATTCCCAAAGTATCAGCAAGCTGAATCCAAGGATATATTAAGAGGATAACATATTGCAGAGCTGAGTTTATTGTAAAATGTGAGGTTAACACTTGAAAAGTTAAGTGTAATTAATTCCATTTATATAATAAAGGGAATAATCATATGAGTATCTTAATAGATGTAGAAAAATGATAGAATTCTACAAACATGATAAAAATTCTCAGTAACTTAGGAATTCATCTTTAAAATTTCATCAAGGATACCTAGAGAAAATCTACAGCAAACATTTTAAATGGTAAAATACTGAAAACTTTCCCTGTGACTGGGAACACTATTCCCACTTTTATTCAGCATTAACTGGAGGTCCTAATACACTGACATGAGACAAGAAGGGACTAAGGATTAGAAAGAACTAATTACTTCAGTGCTTACCCACAGTGTAACTGGGTGCAAAGCATAGCCAAAATTGTTTATATTGTTCATATTTGCCTGAACTTATAACCAGTTCTCAAAGCAACTATAATTTGTAGCTCATTTACACAGACAACTAATTTCTTCTTCTATTATCTTACACCTATAGAGGATCAATGCTGATATTTTACTGACAATACTGTACTATATATTTTTTAAATTTTATTATTTATTTGAGAGCGCATATACACACACAAGAGCAGGTGGAGGGACAGAGGGAGAGAAAATTTCAAGCAGACCCCGTGCCCCAGTGCGGAGGACAATGTAGGGCTTGATCTCACAACCCTGAGATCACAACCCAAACTGAAACCAAGAGTGGGATGCTCAATCGACTGAGCCACTCAGGTGCCCCCCATGTACTGTATTTAACTATTCTCAAATATTTACATGACTTATAATATAAAGCCAGGAATTCAGCTCTCTAATAAGCCACAATAAGCTGCAGTACCTCTTATACCAAAGCCTTGGCTCAGGGTAGAGGTGCACTCTATTTTTTCCTTCCCTTTGAGTGCCAAATAGTCTACTCCCTCTTCCCCAAGACCCATCTGAAAAGGCCAATCCCAAATGTTCCAGGGCTTAAGGAAAGCCACCACAGGCGCACCTGGTGTGAGAGGTGGCAGACAAGATGGACAAGGTAACAAAATAGAGAAAAGTCAGTGACAGTATCAACTGGTCTTGGCCCAGATTAGGGGCCACAGCAGAAAGAATGAAATTGAGGATGAAAGGCAGAACAACACTGCATGGAACGTGACATGCATATGTATACACACATTCCCCCCATTTGTATTCTGGGTGGAGGGGGGAAAGCTTGTGAGAGGGTGGAAAATATAAGAGTAGCCTACATCTTTTATCCAGAGGGTTAATAACCTCTTCATTCTATTCTGAATTCCCATATCACAACTGTTGTACTACTCTGTGTCAGGGTCCCACCTCCATACACCAGTAACTGTTCCCCACCCCAACCCACAGGCAGGTTGAAGATGCCTCCTACTTCCTGAGGCTCCAGCGAGTTAAACTCAAGTAACCCTGTAAGGATCCAGAGCACCTGGTACTAAGACTGATCCTAACAGTCCCTAGGAACACCCACAGAAAGAAAATTCACTTTCTCCAGGCACATAATCATCTTTAGCATCCAGTCTCCTTTTTTCAGAAACCAGTCAAAATATACTGATATAACTTTTACTACATAGGTGTGAGGGTGCTAAAAGTAAAAACAAAATGTATCTCTCAAAATGTATGTTGATCATCCTATTTTCAAGGAAGATTTTTAAATATTTTTTAAAAAGTTTTTATTTAAATTCCAGTTGGTTAACACAGTGTAGTATTAGTTTCAGGTGTACAATACAGTGATTCAACAATTCTATGTAACACCTGGTGCTCATCACAAGTGAACTTAAACCCCATCCCTATTTAACCCATCCCATCCACCTCCCATCTGGTAACCCTCAGTTTGTCCTCTTAGAGTTTGTTAATTGGTTTGCCCTTTTCCCTTTGTTCGTTTGTTTTGTTTCTTAAATTCCACATGAGTGAAATCATATGGTATTTGTGTTTCTCTGACTTATTTTGTTTAGCATAATACTCTCTAGCTCCATCCATGTCTTTGCAAATGGCAACATTTCATTCTTTTTTATGGCTGAATAATACTCTATTGCATATATACCACTACTTTATCCATTCAGCAGATGGCTGTTTCCATAATTTGGCTATTGTAGATAATACTGCTATAAACATTGGGGTGTATGTATCCCTTTGAATTAGTATTTTTGCATTCTCTGGGTAAATACTTAGTAGTGCAATTGCTGGATTGTAGGGTAGTTCTATTTTTAACTATTTTTTTGAGGAACCTCCATATTGTTTCCCAGAATGGCTGCACCAGCTTGCATTTCCCACCAACACTGCAAGAGGGTTCTCCTTTCTCCACGTTCTCGCCAATACCTGTCATTCCTTGTGTTTTTGATTTTAGCCATTCTGGCAGGTGTGAGGTAATATCTCCTTGTAGCTTTGATTTGTATTTCCCTAATGATGAGTGATGATAAGCATCTTTTCATGTTTCTGTTGGCCATCTGGATTGTCTTCTTTAGAAACAGGTCTGTTCGTGTCTTCTGCCCATGGATTATTCATTTTTTGGGTGTTGAGTTGTATAAGTTCTTTATATATTTTGGATACTAACCCTTTATCAGATATATCATTTGTAAATATCTTCTCCCATTTCATAGGTTGCCTTCTAGTCTTGTTGATTATTTCCTTTGCTGTGCAGAAGCTTTTTATTTTGATGAAGTCCCAATAGTTTATGTTTGCTTTTGTTTCCCTTGCCTCCTGTCAGGAGACATATCTGGAAAAATGTTGCTACAGCCAATGTCAAAGAGGTTACTGACTGTGTTCTCCTCTAGGATTTGATGGTTTAGCGTCTCACATGTCCTTAATCCATTTTGAATTTATTTTTGTGTATGGTGTAAGAGAATGGTCCACTTTTACTCTTTTGTATGTTGTGATCCAATTTTCCCAACACTACTTGTTGAAGACACTGTTTTTCCCCATCGCATATTCTTTTCTGCTTTGTTGAAGATTAATTGAACATAACGGGTTCATTTCTAGGCTATTCTGTCCCACTGATTTATGTGTCTATTTTTGTGCCAGTACCATACTGTTTTGGTAACTACAACTTTGTAATATAACTTGAAATCTGCAACTGTGATGGCTCTAGTTTTGCTTTTCTTTTTCAAGATTTCTTTGGCTATTTGGGGTCTTTTGTGGTTCCATACAAATTTTAGGATTGTTTGTTAAAGCTCTGTGAAAAAATGCTATTGGTATTCTGATAGGGAGTGCATTAAATGTGTAAATTGCTTTGGGTAGTCCTGACATTTTAACAATATTTGTTTTTCTAATCCATGAGCATGAAATGTCTTTCCATTTCTTTGTGTCATCTTCAATTTGTTTCATCAGTGTTTTATAGTTTTCAGAATACAGATCTTTCATCTCTGTTAGGTTTATTCCTAGGTAACTTATTGCTTTTGGTGCAATTGTAAATGGGATTGATTCCTTAATTTCTCTTTCTGCTGCTTCATACTGATGTATAGGAATGCAACAGATTTCTGTACATCGATTTTGAATCCTGCAACTCTACTGGATTTGTTTGCCAGTTCTGGCAGTTTTTTGGTGGTCTTTTGGATTTTCTATATACAGGATCATGTCATCTGCAAGCAGTGAAAGTTTTACTCCTTATCACTCTGGATGCCTTTTATTGTCTGCTGAGGCTAGGACTTCCAATACTATCTTAAATAACAGTGGTGAGATTGGACATCCCTGTCTTGCTCCTCACTGTAGAGGAAAAGCTCTTAGTTTTTTCACATTGAGCATGATATTAGCTGTGGGTTTTTTCACATATGGCCTTTCTTATGATGAGGTATGTTTCCTCTAAACCTACTTTTTTGAGGGTTTTATCATGAATGGATGTTGTACTTTGTCTTAATCACTATGAGCCACACTCTCATGCAGCTTAAATGAAACACAAGTTCTGAATTAATTTAAAACTGTGAATGCAAATGAGGTAATCTAATAGTTAAAAACAAATTTTTGAATTAGACCTAGGTCCAAATCCCACTTACTAACTGTGCGATCTTAGGCAAGTTAGTTCTGAACCACAAATCTCACTTCATCTGCAAAAACGATACCTATTTCATAGCTTCAAGAATTAAATGAGGTAATGGATGTAAAGCAAAGCATAATCATTTGTACCAGACAAACCATAGCTTCTCTTAAGGACAACAAGCACTTAGCCATGTGCTAATTATAATTACATTTTAAGAAACAAATGTAATTTAAATAGGTTCTTCATGTTAACAAGGACTTTAATCATAGGTGTACATTTTGATACTCTGAAGGGCTCTGAAATCTATGATATATGTATTGTGCTGAAGAGAGCTGAAACCACAGGGGTGATATACAAGTGTTTACCATTCCTTTGGTCCATGCACTTCTAAACCTTTCAAACTATAAGTACAGTGAATATTGATCCATATACTTCAAAAGTTCATCTTAATTATTAAACTTCACTTACCCGTCACAGAAAAAGCCAAATCCATAACCAAATCATGATGCCAATGTAAACATGTGTATGTGTATTTCTTATCATCATCAAAATTCCTCCTTTTGGAGAAAACCAAAATTGTTAATTTGACCAAAGGCATTAAGTTAGGAAAGTAATGGCATGCCAAATATAATGGAACATAATACATACCCTAAATAATAAATTATATCAAGCTTATAGGTCTTAATATGTAAAATGTACATTTTCTATTTCTAACCAGTCACTTCTACAAATAATCGACTATCATGGTATCCTACTAAACACTATTGTCAGTCTTTTCACTTAAAGCCTGATAAAAAAGTTCTCCTCAATAAAACATCTATAGGCAATATGGAATTTTTAACTCCTCCCACAAGCCCAAGGTTAGAAATTCGAAAATAGTAAGTCTATGCAATGAAGAGCACAGAAATATAAGAAACAAAGGATGTCAGTAAAGCCTCATCTCTATTACCAGTACTATTCTTTATCCTGACCCCAAAGATAGCTCTGTTCTATAGGACTAATATAAAGTAAGACATAAAGGATCACCACACTCTTCGGAAATGAACTGACCAAAGACGAATTTTGCCATCCTTGTGACCAGTTGCTATGCAATCTTCCTTTGGGTGACATGCTACGCATGTAAAATTGTTCTTAGCATGTTTCTTATTTTTTGACGATGATAAAGTAAACCTAGAAGAAAAAAATTGTCCTTTATTAAAGTCTCTTGTAAGTGGTGATGTAGTTAAGTAAAAGGGAGTTCACACCCTTATCAACCAAGCTGGAGAGCTCCCAAAATTCACTGAATCTAAATGCATGACAAAAAAAAAAAAACAAAACCAAACTGTGACTAAGAATCAAGAATTTTTTTTTTGCAAACACTTTCAATATACAATATAAACTCCATGTGACCAACATTCTACCATGATAACGTGTCTACGGAGGCCCCTGACATTAAAGTAAAGCCAAGACAGTCCTGCCGGTGGCTTCTGCCTGAGCCAAGTTTAAATTTCTTTTCAACCGAAGCTAAGTTTTAACATTAGGTATGAACACACCCAATAAATTATATCTGAGACAACTGGCTAATGTGTCCAAAGATATCAGGATCCTTATTATACTGCAAAGAAAAACATGTTAATCTTGACAGGGTAAAACAAAAGAGGGGACAGTGTCACTTGTAGAGTCACTACTCGTGCTTGGCACTAGTCTCTTTAAATATATTATTTTACCCATCCTTACAACTCTTATTAGGTAGATATTATCCCCATTTTAAATATGTTTATTTGAGGTACAGTGAGCTTCAAAGAGACTAAATTTGATTCATTTTAAACTCATTTTAAATCCCAAAGCCTATATTCACTCTTATAGCAAAAAAAAAAAAAAAAAAAAGGCAATAAGGATCACCTGGGCTAGCCTTTTCAAACTACATCCAATTTTTTTTTAATATTTTATTATGTTAGTCACCATACAGTACATCCCTGGTTTTTGATGTAAAGTTTGGTGATTCATTAGTTGCGTATAACACCCAGTGCACCATGCAATACGTGCCCTCCTTACTACCCATCACCAGCCTATCCCATTCCCCCACCCCCCTCCCCTCTGAAGCCCTCAGTTTGTTTCTCAGAGTCCATATTCTCTCATGGTTCACTCCCTCCTGATTCCCCCCCTTTCTTTATCCCTTTTTTCTCCTACTGATCTTCCTAGTTCTTATGTTCCATAGATGAGAGAAACCATATAATTGTCTTTCTCTGCTTGACTTATTTCACTTAGCATTATCTCCTCCAGTGCCGTCCATGTTGCAGCAAATGTTGAGACATCATTCCTTTTGATAGCTGAATAATATTCCATTGTATATATGGACCACAACTTTTTTTTTTTTTTTTTTAAAGATTTTGTTTATTTATTCGACAGAGATAGAGACAGCCAGCGAGAGAGGGAACACAAGTAGGGGGAGTGGGAGAGGAAGAAGCAGGCTCCCAGTGGAGGAGCCTGATGTGGGGCTCGATCCCATAATGCGGGATCATGCCCTGAGCCGAAGGCAGACGCTTAACCGCTGTGCCACCCAGGCGCCCTGACCACAACTTCTTAATCCAGTCATCTGTTGTAAAGGGCATCTCGGTTCCTTCACGATTTGCTATTGTGGACAATGACTGCTATGAACACTGGGGTGCATATGGCCCTTCTCTTCACTCACGTCTGTATCTTTTGGGGCAAATACCCAGTAGTGCAATGGCTGGATCATAGGGTAGCTCAATTTTTAACTTTTTAAGGGACCTCCACACTGTTTTCCAGAGTGGCTATACCAACTTGCATTCCCACCAACAATGTAGGAGGGATCCCCTTTCTCCACATCCTCTCCAACAATTGTTGTTTCTAGCCTTGTCAATTTTTGCCATTCTAACTGGCATAAGGTGTTATCTTAGTGTGCTTTTGATTTCAATTTCCCTGATGGCTAATGATTTTGAACATTTTTTAATGTGTCTGTTAGCCATTTGTATGTCTTCATTGGAAAAGTGTCTGTTCA
>NW_024423343.1:43850478-43854334 GCF_017311325.1 Ursus maritimus
AGATGGTTTTCATGAGACCGAGAATCCTCCTCAATCCCTACATCTGAAGTTTAATCCAGAATAGTATAAGACTGTATTTTTGTCAAATGCTTTTTCTCTAGCTCTATTGAGAGATCAATATGATTTTTGGTTTTTCTTTGTATAAATCTATGCACTGATCAGATTTGTGAATGTTGAACCATCCTTGCACCCATGTGGATGAATCCCACTGGTCGCCGGTATGATGGATAATCCTTTTAATGTACTGTTGGATTCTATTAGCCGATCTTTTGATGAACTTAGCTCATATTCTTACGAAATCGTGTACTCTCCTCTTTAGATTGGGGCTTTCTGGTTTAGTGGGATCACAGTAATATCATGGCCTCAGAATGCAGAGATTTAGTAGTTTGCCTTCGTTTTTTTGAAACTAGCTTAGGAGTATAGCGTATTATTTGCTATTGAATCGTTTGGTAAGAATCAGCAGACCCATCACGGATTGAGTTTCTAATATTTTGGACCAGTTATGTTTCAATCTTTTCATTAATTAATTGAAGTCCATTTTAAAAATCATCCGTTTTTCCCTGTTTCTTCCAGTCTTGGTAACTGTCTAGTAGCCTATGGAAGTCCTCCATCTCTTCCAAAATTGTAATTTTACTGGCAGAAAGCTGTTGATAAAAGTTTCTAATAACTTCTTCCAATTTCACCTGGTGTTGGTTGGACCTCTCCCTTTTTTATCTCATAATGTTTATTGAATTTGGTCCCTGTTCTCTATTCTTTGGATAAGTTCTTGTTAAAGGGCTATGTTAATTTATTTTACTCTTTCAAGAACAAGCCATAGTTCAAGTTGATCTCACTCCTCATTGTGTCTCTGGTTTCTAATCTCATTAATCCTGTCTCATCTTGATGACTGCTTTTCCGCATGGATTAGCTTTCTTCCTCGTTCACAGCCAGCTTACTTGAGTAGATATAAAAACCTGCATTTTAGATTTTTCATTCTTTTGAGGTGAGGTACTTGAATGGCTATGGTATTTCCCCTTAGGTAGCTCCTTGCAGTACCCATAGGTTTTGGACCGTTCGTTTTTATTCTCTTGGTCTCCAAATTGTTTAAATTGATTTTTGATTTCGTTCGTTTCCATAATCATCCCTTGGAGCAGGATGGTTCTTAGTCTCGTGTTGAGTTTCTTCCAATTCCTGTGGTTGAGCTTCCGTAATTTCCGAAAGCTATCAGGTTCACAGAGAATATGCAGGGAATAATTTTCAGTCTTTTTGGTATCGGTTGAGACCTGTTCTGTGACCCAGAACATGGTCTATTCTTGAGAATGTTCCATGGGCATTAGAATAGAATGAGTATTCTTTGGTTCTGGAGTGTAGTGTTCTATATATATCTATGAGGTCCAACTCGTTGAGTATGGCATTCAAAGCTCTTGTTTCTTTGTCGATTTTCTGCTTAGGTGCTCTGTCTATTTCCGATACTGGAATGTTGAGGTCCCCTACTATTAATGTATTTTTATCTATATGTCTCTTTATTCTGGTTAAGAGTTGGCTTGTATATCTTGCTGCTCCCCTGTTGGGGGCATATATATTTATAATTGTCATATCCACTTGTTGGATACATCCTTTAAGAATAACATAGTGCCCTTCTGTATCTCTAACTATAGTCTTTAGTTTAAAATCCAATCTGTCTGATATGAGAATTGCTACCCCAGCTTTCTTTTGAGGTCCACTGGCGTGAAAGATGGTATTCCATCCCTTTACTTTCAGTCTGGATGTATCTTTAGGTTCAAAATGAGTCTCTTGTAGACAGCAAATGGATGGGTCATGTCTTTTTATCCAATCTGCAACCCTGTGGCACTTTATGGGAGCATTTAGGCCATTTACATTGAGACTGATTATTGAGAGAGATGATTTTAATGATGCCATGTTGCCTGTAAAGTCTTTGTTTCTATAGATTGTGACTTTCTGTTCTGTATCACTCTTGGGGCCTTTTTACTTTTATAGAACCCCCATTAATATCTCCTGTAGGGCTGGTTTCTTGGTTACGAAATTGGTCAATGACTGGTGATTCTGGAAGGTCTTTATCTCTCTGTCAATTCTGAATGACAGCCTTGTTGGATAAAAGATCCTTGGCTGGATTATTTTCTCTGAAAGAGCTTTAAAATGCCCCCAACCCTTTTTCTCATTCCAGGTCTGTGTAGACAGGTCTGACATAATTCTGATATCTTTGCCTTGGTACGTGAGAAATTTCTTTGCCCTGGACGCTTTCAATTCTGTATCCTTGGATGTAATATTTGCGAATTGCACTATGACATGACGTGGCGTAGGTTTTTCGTGGTTGAGCTTGGGAGGGGTCCTCTCTGCCTCTTGGACATGAGTGCTTGTTTCCTTTGCTAGATTAGGGAGGTTTTCAGCTACAATTTGTTCAAATATCTCTTCCTGACCTCTGTTTTTCTCCACCCCCTTGGGGATGCCAATGATTCTGACATTGGAACGTTTCATTGAGTCAGTAATCTCCCATAACCTACATTCTTGAGATTGGATTTTTTGGAGCCGAGTTTTTGTCTTAGCTTTCTCTTCTACTAACTCATTCTCCAATTCGCCGATCCGTTCTTCTGCCTCATTCACCCTGGCCATCAGAGCATCTAGTTTTGATTGCATTTGATTCATAGAATTTTTAATTTCTGCCAGATTCACTCTCATTTCTGCCCTTAGAGATTCTATATTCTCATTAACATTTTCATTAATACTTTTTTCAAGTCTACAGATCATCTTGACCATTGTTACTCTGAACTCCATTTCTGATAATTTTATTATATCCATATCCATTAGTTCTGTGGCAGAGGCCACAGATTCATTTTCTTTTCTTTGCTGGTGGGGGGGGATTTCTCCTTCTCGTCGTTCTGATGAGGAGATGTTGTGGGGTTGTCCAGAGCCCAAATTATTGACCAGGACCCATGCAGCGTGCTCTTGTTTCATAGGGACCTTAGGGATGTGGGCTTCTTGATTTTTCAGCCTGACGTCTGGGGGAGGGGCCTCCCGCGCCAATATTCAGGCAACCCTGTTTGGATAGAGTCTCCATGTCTTCTGCGAGGGGGGATGGGGATGGGCACACTGTGAGCTGGTATTTCCAGGCTTTTGTTCTCTGGCGGCTTTCCCTGGTGGTTTGCTGTGCCTCTTCTGAGGATCTGAGCAGCATTAGCTGAATCCCAGCCTCTGTCTCAGAACAGAGGGATCGCAGACTGCTCTCCACTGGTGTTCTTGCCACTTTAACTCTGTTTCTGTTGGTGCTGTTCAACCTTGCAGTGTCCTGGGATGTGTGCCCCACAGCCGGCGTCCCAGTCCTCACTTCCAGGGCCAGCGTGTCTCTGTCCTTTGTGTTTCTAACACCGCCAGTTGCCAGCACCCCCCCGTGCGCTCTGGAGCTCCAGAGCTCCATTTCAGCATGGTTCACACGCACTCTGGAGCTCTGGTTTTCAGACTGGTGGCGCGCATTCCCCGGTTCATGGTCTCAGTCTGCTCTCTCGTGGGTGCCGGTCTGAGAGTCCACCCGCTCCCCAGTGCAGGTAGCTACCACCTCCCGGTGCCTGAACGCAGCTGCTCCCTCCCCCTTCCATTTATCTTCCATTATCTGTGCACGGTTTCATGGCTCCCCACTTCGTACCTCAATACTCATCGCTGGAGATGTTCATTTGTAGAGATCCAGATGTATCTTCCTGTGTCTCAGGCTAATTCCGTGGATGTTCAGGATGGTCTGGTACCTATCCAGCTTAGCTCAGGGGACCAGCTGAAAAAGGGCACCCCTACTTCTCCACCATCTTAACTCCCTCCATGGGGAACTCTTATTTTAATGCAAAAATTATGTAAAAAAATAAATTAATAG